>NC_085873.1:44868471-44870971 GCF_034702125.1 Engraulis encrasicolus | reverse complement strand
CTTCTTCCACTTGGTTCTTTCTCTCCTCATTTATCACACATTTTCTCTCATCCTTCCCACTAGGGTTTTTTTTTTCATCACCCTTGGCCGATACCTGATTTCCGATACCCGATATTTGGGGCCGATATGGGTTAAAAAAAAGGTTAAAAAATGATAAATATTCCAGGTCTCAAGTTAAAAATGAAGATTCCTTTTAACAAATTGAGGTAGAACTTGTAACATTTAAACACCCACTCTAAAAATCAAGTAATGTCTAACAATCAAAGTGTCGAATGACATAAAATAATAAATATTGTGAATCGGCCAAAACCACATGCGTATCGGCCGATACCGATACACTTAAAAATGCAAATATCAGCCCGATATCGGTCTATCCTTACTTTCCACATCCCTCATCATCACTCTCTTTGTCTGCACTTCTGTTTGTCTGTCTGTCTGTCCTGTCTGTCCTGTCTTTCTCTTTCTGTCATTTTTGTACTTTTGCCCATGTACCTTTCTTGTCTTTGCCAACCTACGTGTATCTTTTTGTCTTTATTTCTTGTTGCCTATTCTGTCTGTCTCTGTCTGCCTGTCTGCCTGCCCTACTGTCTGTTTCATCAACAGTAGGACAGGGCAACTATCACCTTCAGAAACTTGTTTTAGACTACTAACCCTGAGTGATTATTTATTGACAGACTAAATAATTTTGTTAATGTTTGAAGATCCTGTCTAGAGGGGGCAAGGGGACAATCTCCCGTTCATTTATGTGGCTGTCCTGGCTTAAACTATATATGGGTAAGGACAAAGATTTTCTCACTTTCTCACATTCTTAACATTTCACCTTCTTGGATAAACACACCGACAGGCAGGCAGACAGTCAGAATGACAGACAGACGAGAACACGTTCCCACATTCAGAAAAGCACCCTCTTCTGCAGATATATTTCGCTGCATCAAGAAGAGTCAAGACTCTTCTCTGCTCTCCGTGTCTGCTCTGCCAGCTCTCTGAGGAAGGAGCTAATCTCAAGTTTTATTTATGTCTCATCTTTCACAACTCAAACCAATCTACTTGTGTGTGTGTGTGTGTGTGTGTGTGTGTGTGTGTGTGTGTGTGTGTGTGTGTGTGTGTGTGTGTGTGTGTGTGTGTGTGTGTGTCTGTGTCTGTGTCTGTGTCTGTGTGCATGCATATGCGTGTGTGTCTTCATTCCTCTGTTATAGCATAGCAAATATTGTGCTTTTTTCTCAGGTCTTACCTGAGAGCTAAGGGACTAGTTTTTCTTCGTGACAGCACATTTTTTCCCATAAAAGAGATACTGTAGAACATGTCTATATATTGCAGGCATTATTAGCCTACTTGAAATGTGTTTTAATCATGCAATGAGAGAGCTAGAGGCTACAGTTTCTCACTTATTTATGGGGCTATGAGAAGTAAAGCCTCATATTTTATTTCCATGTGAATAACTCACCAATGTAACTACAGTAATTGCTTTCTAACACAGATGTTGAACGTGATTACTGCTGTAACGATACACTCAACTCACGATTCGGTTCGTATCACGATTTTTGACCTACGGTTCGATACACCCCACGATTTCTGAAATGTATCTCCACTGAAGTTTGGAAACACTATCACATCAAATCATAAGGTTGTTTTCTGGACTAATGGGTAATAAAACTTTGAAAGGGCGTATCACGATATTGCCTCCTTGTATCACGATACAGTATTGTGACTCTGTGTATCACGATTTCTCGATGTGATACAATATCGTTACAGCCCTAAACGTGATATCTATTTCTTTACATAAAATGTCAATCGATGGTCTGACTGAGTAGCCTGGTTCTCTGTGCCTGTGTGTAGGTCTGGAGCCCCCTGGTGGATCTCCAACACACAGAGAGGTCTGGGAGACCGTAGCAGGATTCCATTTCTCCAGTTAAAAAATAATCTGAGCAGTTATTGCTTCAATTTCAATAGCAGCTCGCATTGAGTCACCGCAGGACAGATTATAGACTACATTGATGCTTTAGAGATCAACAGAAAACGTTTTTGAAGGTATTTGTTGGTGGCGAAGAGGGGCAGAATGATGGATAAAGCCATGCTTTCTGAAGGCGTAGCCAATGCATGCTCTCCAAGACCTAGTAGTGGAGCTCACGAGGCTGTGCGGAATTACAGGTCAGGCAATATCCAGGCAACTGACTGAGATGTATGATTAAGGGTACTTTAGGGTATTTTCAATGTGACCAGAGTTGTGTGATATGCTGTTGATAATATTTGGATCACTGTACTGCTCATACTGCCAAATCATTTGAAATTAGGAGAGGCGTTCTTTTCATAACTCTGTAGGGAGTTAAATAACTCTGCACAACAACTCCAATATTTGATTACTGTATATAATAATAAAACTTTATTGCAGACACATGTCCATATCACACACCATACAGTATTCAATACTCAATACAAACATTATAAATAGTAAAAAAGAAAAGAAAAACAAGAACAAAAAAAGAAAAGAGAAAAAAGAAGG
>NC_085873.1:44808137-44868371 GCF_034702125.1 Engraulis encrasicolus | reverse complement strand
TTTGCCAAAGTCTATCTTTGTGTTTTGTTCGCACCTTTTGAACCCCATCCCACGTCTGTGTCTTCAAATCACCCACATCCAATTGGAGAGAGGTGTTTAAGGGCATGTAAGGCTCTCTGCTAACGTTGCAGATCTAGTCCTGCTCATCTTGTTCACCTTTGAAACAGAACACAGAGTCTTGCTCCCAAATCGAACCTGCTCCCCTTAGAGACAGTACATACAATCTTGCATCCACTGACGGCTTCCAAATAGAATCTTTTCACCTTGTAAAATAGAACACCCAGTCTTCTAACTTTCACAATGGAATCTTCTCACCTTGGACATGGAACATCGAAGTCTTGCAATAATTTCCTACTCCCAAATAGAACCTTTTCACCTTCCGAATAGAACACCCAGTCTTCCACCCATTCATGACGGCCAAACAGAATGCATTGTTAGATTGGAACACGTTGTGCAACCAGTGTTGCCAGATGTGTCTGATCAAATCCCGCCGAAAAGGTTCTCAAATAAACGCCAAAATGCGCTAAATTCCGCCCAAATTCAACAAGTTACATTGACCTCTATGGCCCAAAACGGATGAAAAAAAAACCACCTCATGGCCAATTTTTCCTGTTTTGACGCTCATCCCAAGTAGCCCAAGGTCACCCGCCCAATCTGGCAACACGCTGTGCAACTGACTAGATGGAACGCATGGTATCTCTAGCTCCTGAAAATTTCAGGGCTAAAGACTGCAGACTCATATGCTTACAGCCAGGTGTTCTCACTTATAGGTAGCTCATTAGTCATGGGTGAGCGGTTAGGGCGTCAGACTTGCATCCCAGAGGTTGTCGGTTCGACTCCCGACCCGCCAGGTTGGTGGGGGGAGTAATCAACCAGTGCCCTCCCCCATCCTCCTCCATGACTGAGGTACCCTGAGCATGGTACCGTCCCACCGCACTGCTCCCCATGGGGCGCCACTGAGGGCTGCCTCCTTGCACGGGTGAGGCATAAATGCAATTTCGTTGTGTGCTTTCGTTGACTGTTCACTTGTGTGCTGTGGAGTGCTGTGTCACAATGACAATGGGAGTTGGAGTTTCCCAATGGGCTTTCTCTTTCACATTCATTATGCCGCACAGGGCTGAAAGAGATAGTGCATTATCATCCCACCTGACGATAACACCATCACACTTAGAGAGAGAGAGTGTGTGTTTGCGTGTGGATGAGTGTGTTTTTGCTTTCTGCATGTTGAGGTAAAATGTGTGCGTGTGTCTGTGTGTGAGTGAGTGCGTATGCGCGTGTATGGGTGACTGTTTTTGCTTTCTGCACGTGAGATAAAGTGTGTGTGTGTGTGTGCGTTTGTTTGTGTGCTTCCTGCAAGTGCTTTTTCGCACGTGTGTCTGTGTGCATTTGATGTGTTTTGGTGATGCAATATGGTGTGAGGCGTATGCCCCACACACACTTGTCACCATACTGAACTAGCATTCGACTTCTCAAGTGACGTGCTCTCTCAATAGGAGGCCCTCAATTGCTCACCTCCCTGACGCCCAGAGGCTGACACACACACACACACACACACACACACACACACACACACACACACACACACACACACACACACACACACACACACAGTCAATTTGGAATGTGTGTCCCATAGGAGTGCAAGCAAGCATGTGTGTGTTTGTGTGCGTGCATGCTTAAGTGCTTACCACTAGAGCAGTGTTTCTCAACTGGTGGGTCGCGACCCAAAAGTGGGTCGCGGAGGGGTCATGGGTGGGTCACGGAGCCGTGGTGTAGAAAAAAAAAAACGTAATTCATTGATTGGCTAAAAAAAAGAAAACATCCAACTTTTCCTGCAACAATTTGCAACTTTTATGTTGATAGGCGATTGAACTTGTGTCATCTGTCGTCATAGATAAAATCAGAATGTTTATGCGAGATAGTAGCATGCAACCAGTCATTCGAGTGTCGCTAAAAAAATTGGGTCGCGACAGAATGAGAGTGGAAAATGGTGGGTCCCAAGACTGTTCCAGTTGAGAACCACTGCACTAGAGCATCCGTCTGAGAGAGACAGAGAGAGAGACAGAGAGAGAGACATGACATGTTTCTGCATTCATATGCATGGTATGTATGGTTGAACATACAGTACATATAGTAGGCTACGTGGGCAAGTGTGTACACATGCATTTCTGCACTGTGCGCACGTCAAGGCCAATGTCCTCTGCCTTGCCATTACATATATGTGATGTGTCGTCCATGGTCAATTCAGGTGTGTGTGTGTGTGTGTGCGCGGCGCTCGCACATGCATAAAGGCCTTGCCATTACATAAATGTGTCTTCCATGGTCAATTCAGGTGTGTGTGTGTGCATCTGTGTGTGCGCACATGCATACATGTGTCTTCCATGATCAATTCAGATGTAGTCATTGACCCTGACACCCTCCTGCCCACTCACTCCATCTCTCACTCACAGACTCTCCACTGCCTCACTCACCCACTCACTCACGCATTTTACTCACTCATTCATTCCCTCACTCACTCATTCCATCCACCTCTCACTTGCTTGCTGACTTGCTCATTCCTTCAGGTTTTGGTAGAAGGGGCCTTTATCGTCTCTCCTCTGAGAGTTGATGTGTTTACTTTACATTTCATACTCTTGACACTTTAACCCCCTCCTGACTCTGTTTCTACCTGTCTCTCATTTAATGGACTCTAATCAGGGCACCACACTGAGAGAAATGCTATTGGCAGACTGCAATATTCTTATGTTTTTGGTATTTTTTATTATTGTTCAGATTTGTTTTTCTTTTTTCCCCTTTTCTCAGTGTGAGCATCTTTAACCCAGCAGAGGTTCTGTCTACCTGTCTGTATTCAGTGTGAAGACAGTGGATCCATTTTAATTGGAATGAAGCTGGGCGTCCCACTGTGACACATACTGTTTGCGGTCTATATAAACTCTTTTTATTTAAAAAAAAAAAGTTTGTCTATTATTTATCTCAGTGTGAAAAGCAGGCTAATTATCTCGACAGTGTTTTGGATTAAGTAAAGATCATTATAATATGCCTGTTGCGCTGTTGTTGTTGTGGATTAAAGTAAAGATCATTACAATGTGCCTGTTGAGCGACTGTTGCTGTGAATGAATGCCTGTCGTTATGGATTTCTCCGCATAATTCATTAAGTGACAGATCAGTGTACGTAGACTAATGCTCCATGCTGCTCCACATTTGGTTTTAAATATCCACTGTAGCCACTCTCATTCTTTTCATCACAACCACAGCTCTGTGTGTGTGTGTGAGTGAGTGAGTGAGTGAGTGAGAGAGAGAGAGAGAGAGAGAGAGAGAGAGAGAGAGAGAGAGAGAGAGAGAGAGAGAGAAATCTGACTTCCTGATGTAAGCATGTGTTGTATGTATGTGCAATGACGTGTGAAATGTCTGTATTTTCTTTATTTATGTATGACACCTCAAATTCCCTTTTGATTAATAAATGATACTCTATTCCAGTGTCTCCCAACCTTTTTTGTCTGTGTACCCCCAAGCCTTTTCGTTGTGCCATGAGTACCCCCTAAGTCAAGTTCTATACCGCTTTCTCTATCCCAATGTAACTAAGCTACATGTATTTGATAAAATTACATGTTTCAAAGTACCCCCTGCAGTGTGTTTGCATACCCCTAGTGGTACACGTGTACCTGGTTGGGAATCACTGCTCTACTCTATTCTGCTAGTATGAACACAGAGTCCATAGACTCAGGGTTCCCACTGGTACTTGAATTCCTTGAATTTCAATTAAGTGTTTTCAAGGTTGTGAAGTGCTTGAAAATGCTTGAATTTTGTGTCGATCAAACTCAGTAAGCCAAATAATATAAATAAATTGTCCAGGTAGGCCTACATAAACAAGTCCGACAGGCGGACAACAGATGCGTCCGTCTATGCCCGTTCTGAACCTTTTTTGCCCAAACGCCCCCTTGGCCTCCTCATAACCTGTCAAGGCAATTTATCAATAAGCCTACCATGTACTGTATAAGCCTGGATTTGAAAAAGTACCATAGGATTTCAACAGTGTTGGGCAATTTACTGAAAAACTGTAATGCATTGCTGATTACATGTTACTGTCTTTTCAAAATAATCCCTTACACTACATTTAGCAATGTGGGGACCTAAGGCGAATTTAGCTTAGGGGGGCCATCGGTCCATCCCATATCACATTTTTTTAACATAAAATCTCTATTTTTGTTAGGCTATTTTTTTTTTTTTTTTTTAATTACAAACATAAAAAACAGGCAAACATTACAACCCTTTCTGGACAGATTTCAATGAATAGGCTATTTGCAATTTTGCATAGGCCTACATTAAATAAACTAAAATGTGAAATTCTCTTTTCACTTTAATACGAGAGCAGTGATGTCCCCCCCTCACTGAAGTGTTATTTCATGTGTGAGCATGATGCTGTCACCTATTTGAAGTGACGTTGATGTTGGATTTCATGGAATACTTTTAAATGCCGCTTTGGGAAGAAAACAGAGTAGGCGACAGGTGAACTGTATTTCTGTCAAAACAGTGGTTTGCAGGCGTTTGCGTTTTCACGTGGATATTGTCTTCGTGGACCGTAACAGACAAACCGTAAGTTCCATAAACTAATCAATGAGACATTGGCTACGTGTACATGATATTTTTAAGTCCGATTTAATAAATGCGATTTAAATAGATCGGATTAAGAGTTATTTTGCGATGTGTAGGCTATACATGGCACTTTCACTTAAATGCGATTAAACGTCTGGGGAAAATAAAGCATTGCGATTGGACTGAGGACGCACGTGCTGAGCGAGCCAAATAAGGCACGGGGGCGTGGTTCAATGCCACCGAGATGCAGGTCATCTTCCCCACGAAAATCGTTGCCTCAGGCGGACTGAAATCACAACATTTCCCCCTTTCTCCCTGGATCATTTACAATGCTACATTAGCTACCCTGTTAGCATAGAAAAACGAGTGGTCAAATGGTAATGTGGAGTAACTTTGTTGTGCTTCATTACTTCGTGGGGCACTTTTACATCAATATATGGAAGCCACAACATTTATAGTCGCTTAGGGACTTTAAATTAAGCAAAACTTTCATGTGAAAATCAACAGGAAGTGCCGCCATGTTTTTCTCACTGGCAAAGAGCACGGTTGGTTTGCACGCATGAGCTCCAGGCCAAAACTGAGCGACTGCCACCTTGTGGACACAAGAGGGAATCACAGGAGGGAATCACAATTCAGAAACGCATCACGGGAGGGAAACACATCACGGGAGGGCGGACGGACGGACGGAGGGACGGACGGACGGACGGACGGACACCAAAGCCTCTTATAGAGATGCGTGGGACGCATCTAAAAATCTGAGGGAGTGAGATGTCAGATGGTATTTGCCATTCGACACCCTAAAATTGATTAGAATGTAGGAAATTGCATCTTAAAAATACAAAATTTTCTGGGGGAGGACCCCCATTCCCCCTTCCCGTGACCTAGTTAAAGGTGCTGGAAAACTGAAAATTTGGTGCTTGAAAAGTGCTTAAATTTGTTCATGAAAAATGTGTGGGAACCCTGTAGACTGGCATAGCAAATGATTAGACCATAGGAGACAAATTTAAGGTCAATTGAAACATTCAGGGTTTTTTTCTGAAGGAAAAAAGGGAAAGCTTTCAAAGGAGTTAAATGTGAATGAATGGCCACAATATTGTGCGGTATGAAGTTACAGTCATTAACCACAAATGTTTCTTTTTTTTGCACCTCTGACCATTTCAAGGAGGTTGGAGGATAAATGAAATACAGTGATTTTTTTTTTGCTGTGGGTCTCATTTATAACTTGCATAATAAAGTCATCACAATGGAGCTTAAGCTAGCGTACTGTACACAGAGTTAGCTGCCTGTGCCTAGTGCTATGCCGAGTGCAGTGTGCACTCAATGGGCAGTAATGGCCATGCCATTGTTAATGTTAAACTGCCATGCTTATGCCAAGGCCTCAAATAAACTACCATATGAAGTTGTCACAGCAAACTCATCTAGCTGCAGAGTTACTGGTGCTGTGCAGGGCTATGTGCAAACATTGGGAAGCAATGGAGAGGTCAATTACTGTGTTGGCGATAAGCTTTGATGCTACTGCCAAAGTTATGCCACTTGCATATTGGCTACCATATCAAGTCTTTGCACAGTATGCTACCTTAGCGAGGAGTTAAGCGTCTCTGCTGTGTGATCAGTGAGATGCAATGGGCAGGTCACTATTGTGTTAGTCATAATGCTCTGATGCTAAATTGCAATTAGGTTGTCTTCCTCCGGGGACAATAAAACACCCCAACGTGATTCCTGAGGACATTAGGCAGTCTTTTCTCTCTCGCACTGATACACAGATATACTGTACAGCCTCTCTTTCGTACTGTCATCTTTTTCCGTTTGTCTGTCCGTCTCTCTCACACACACAGAAGCTTTTATTCAGCCTTCTCTCTCTCTCACACACACACACACACACAAGCCATTATTCAGCCTTCTCTCTCTCAGTGTCCTCCCCTCTTCTCTCCACAGTGATTCATCCTCTTTATCTGTTCCTCTATCACTCGGTGTAGTCTATACTCTTAATGAGCCAGGAGGAAACTACTCACAGAAATTAAACAGAGTCACACCAGATGTGCTGCTCTTCCCTTCACGCTCCTTATTTACATTGATTCTTTGTCTGCAGTGCTCTTTAAAGGTACACTGTGCAGGAAATGGTCAAAAAGGGTACTGCAACTATGCTGCTCATTGAAACTGGGCTGCCTATTGCCAAATTTGATCTTTAAATGAAAGTTTACTAAGTAATAAACAAATATTTTCTAGTATGGTTCAAGTACAGTCATTTTTGCAGCTAAAAATGGCTATTTCTGGAAATTCAAAATGGCGTACCATGGAGAAGATCCCCCTTTTCATGTATGAAAACAGCAATGTTTCCAGTCATAATGAATACTTAAAATTTGATGCTGGTGGTAAATATTCATGAAAAATGTAACATTAGTGAATGGGCAGCATGAATTCTGGAAATAAACAACTAAAAATCTCACACAGTGTCCCTTTCAACAAAGTGGTATTCCTTGTCAGTGATGCACCTGATGCTGAGCTGCGTGCATAAGCTTTGTAAGTCAGTCTATGCGTTTACATGAGACACTTAAGTCCGATTTAACTCACTTTAAATCTGATTAAAACTTAATTCCACTCTAAAAATATCATGTAAACACTTACCGAACAGGATTTAAGTTTATTCCGATTTAAACTTAAAGGGACACTGTGCAGGAAATGGTCAAAAGGGGTACAGCAACTATGCTGCAGTTTGAAAATGGGCTGCCTATTGCCAAATTTGATCTTAACATGAAAGTTTACTTAATAATAAACAAATATTTTCTAGTATGGTCCAATTACAATCATTTTTGCAGCTAAAAATGGCTATTTTAGGAAATTCAAAATGGCGGACCATGGAGAAGATCCCCTTTTTCATGTATGAAAACCACAATTTTTCCAGTCATAATGAATACTTAGAATTTTATGGTGGTGGTCAGTATTCATGAAAAAGGTAACGTTAGTGAATAGACAGCATGAATTCTGGAAATAAACAACTAAAAGTCTCACACAGTGTCCCTTTAAGTCCGATTAAAGTGGGTGGTTTAATCCTCTTTTAAATCCGATTAAACACGTTCCTCTGTCATGTAACCTTTTATTCGGAATTACAATAAATCCAGTCGTTCCACGCATGCTCGTTGACCACATGATGGCGCCAAGAGACCGTGTAGCAACCCAATGTAAGTAGGCTGCCGTCAAAGAAAGTAGATCTAACAAGAAGCGTCATTTTGTTTCTTTTCCGGTATCCACTTTATGTCGGGTGAACGCCCCTTTAGGAGACCTTCGGTTAGGAGACCTTCGGAGTCCTGAGGTTGAGAATCAATGAAGTCCCCTTAGCGCTGTAGATGGCGGTAGCACCCGTCGTGTGCAAACACCACGAAAAGAGAAGAAGAAGGAGGGACAACGCCCCCTTAGGAGACCGAATTTTGAGCACTCGCTTTTGCATTGAGTGGGCGTGTTTCGAGTCCTCTTTATTAAATATCCAACCTCTTTGCCGTGCTCTTTGCCAGTGAGAAAAACATGGCGGCACTTCCTGTTGATTTTCACATGAAAGTTTTGCTTAATTTAAAGTCCCTAAGCGACTATAAATGTTGTTGCTTCCATATATTGATGTAAAAGTGCCCCACGAAGTAATGAAGCACAACAAAGTTACTCCACATTACCATTTGACCACTCGTTTTTCTATGCTAACAGGGTAGCTAATGTAGCATTGTAAATGATCCAGGGAGAAAGGGGGAAAAAACGATTTTCGTGGGGAAGATGGCCTGCATCTCGGTGGCATTGGACCACGCCCCCGTGCCTTATTTGGCTCACTCAGCACGTGCGTCCTCAGTCCAATCGCAATGCTTTATTTTCCCCAGACGTTTAATCGCATTTAAGTGAAAGTGCCATGTATACACATCGCAAAATAACTCTTAATCCGATCTATTTAAATCGCATTTATTAAATCGGACTTTAAAACATCATGTACACGTAGCCAATGATGGTGATTTCTGTGATCCTACACAAAGCTTCGTAGAAGGAGTTCCATTTTGTTGTTGTGGGAACCAGCAGCTTCCTCCTGCTGAATTGTTCCACTGCGGCTTGCTTGCTTGGTTTGGTCCAGAGTGCCGAACATTTAACGATGGCACTCCTGTACACTGCTCGTGTGTCACTGTTGGAAGACACGAGTAAAAATTTGAGAGGCCACACTGACCGAAACGTTGTTTCTGTAAATGAAATTCAGCACAATGGACAAGAGTGTGCGGTATCTTCCTCTCTGAAAGAGAACCAAATGTGCTCTCTAAAATGTGTGTATGTGAGATTGAGAGATAGGGGAAGAGTGAGATATAGAGGCAATAAGTGAACTTACACATTGTAGGATGTCTCCAGTTTCCACATAGGATCAGTTTCCTCAGAGTCTCCCATTTGTGACTACTAAATGTCGTTTTCGCAGTCCTCCAACAACACACTCGGTTTAGATGGTACTTTAACTGGTGTTGATATCTGTATGCTGGAGTTGAATACATAACATTGGATGCCTTTTGACCGTACACGTACAGATGACCTCATTCTGCAGTTTAGGTCCGTCTGAATACCTAGAAATTCCAAAAAATAACATTTACCCAACAGGAAAGTGAAGGAAGGGTTACTCTACCTATTATATCAGCAGTGCTGAACAATTTAACGACTTTCTCACTAGATTTAATAACTTTTTGTCGTCCCTTGCAACTAAAAACTTAATATAGCAATTTAAGCGTCTTTTTGGTTTTGGTGATTCTGGCGACTTTTTAAAATGCGCATTTTAAATTATGAAATCGTTGTCTTTCAACATAATTTTAACTGTGCTTACAATTAGCAAAGCATTTCCCGCAGTCAAGCAGGGCTGCAGATTAGGTCTGATCAACAAACAGTAGCTAGCACTGCACATTTGTATTGTGAACGAAAGCATGCGGGCACTTTTTCTAGGGATCAGTGTGCCGCGTCAGGACGTCATCTAGCGATTTTTCAGTGAGGCAATAGTTACTTTTACTGATTTTTTTTTTTTTTTTTTGGGGGGGGGGGGGGGGGGGGGGCAACTCTGCTGATGACATTTCAGTGTTGAATGAACTGTAACATATGTAGACTTACTTGTCGTGGAACCATTAAGTAATTCAACGGCGAACCTATGCCACTTCTCCTTGTCAGGAAAGAATCCCTTTCACACTTTTTGTGAGATCCCTGAACGGGGCCAGTATCAAAGAAATCCACCCTGTTGATGAAGACAAAACATGTCGTTTGCATTGTAGAGGTTATGGTACAGATCCTAGCCAAAAAATGTAGAAAAACATAAATTACCTCCTTTCATACATTATATATTCATGACAAAGAATTTAAACTACTCCTATAATGAAATGGGGTGTCTATACTTTCAATGTTCACTTTATCAACCTACCTTTGTGGTCTTGACGACCCATGTCTTGGGTAGCCTACCACAGCCACAGTAACTGGGTGTTTCTTCTTCTTTTCTTCTTCTCCAACACTTCTACAAATACACTGCCAACTTCAAACATGTTGTTTGGCCTTTTGGAAGATCTTTGGGTGTTGCTGGGGCTTTCAAATTTCGCATTGCATCCCAACAATCTGTGGCAGAGGGAGGTTTCCTGAAATGTTCAAACAGGAATGCGACACACTTGTCCAGGCCAGTGAAAGCGTGTGCATTGTCAGCTACGTGGAGCATGCTGTGAACATTGTACATAATGGACTCTGGGCCAAAGATGGTTTTGGCGGTGTGTACAAAGTGAGACAGAAGGAATTTGGCATACTGGCTGCGCTGTTTTACCAGGCTGGGACAGACAAGGATGGCCAGTGCAACAAGTTTAAGGAACATTGGACTGTCGGGACAAAGCGTTTAATTGAATTGGTAAAAAGCTATCTGAGACTAAGTGCTGTAGGATCAATGGGAAATGTTCGGAACATTGACGCATCGGACCAATGGTGCGTCGGAAAAATGAGCGGACCCCGAGGAGAGGTGAGGACAAGACGGGAGGAGAGGAAGAGAGAGGAGATGAGAAGAGAGGGCAGGAGAGGTGAGGACAAGACGGGAGGAGAGGAAGAGAGAGGAGCAATTACAACAACACAACAGCTGATGAGTAGCCAAGCCGCAGAGGTCTCAGAACTGGTGTACAGCATGAATTGGCTCAGCTCAGTTGCTTTCCAACGCTCCAGCTCATCCAGGCTGCAGGCAACAATGGTCTACACATGAGGGATGTAGGTGTGTGAACACCCGGCACCTCCTCAGACATGGCCTCACCTGGAAGGTTTCACCACACATAAAATGCTCTCTAGGCTCTGTAGGTTCACCGCAATATGTCTGCCTTCATGAATTATCCCGTCTGTAAGTAGATCACTGAGCTCATTTGTTGTATCTGTTAGGAAGTCAAAGTCTGATGGTTTTGAGGTGCCACAGGGAACACCGATGGTGGGATTTGGTCTGGATGGACAACATGGATGTTTTCGAATAGTGGCAACCCATTAACAATGTGTTGTTCACGAACGAACCGGCAGTGTTGCCAAGTTAGCGACTTTTTGACAGTCCTGGCCACACAAAAAAACGAATCTAGCGACTTAGCGACTTTTATGGAGCATCTAGCGACTTTTTGAAACGCGCATTTTCAGTGACAAATTCATTGTTTTTCCACATAATTGTGACTCTGCGCCGCCGTCAGAAGCGATTCCCACGGTTAAGCCGGGCTGCAGATAAGCTCTGATCTCAAAAAAGTAGCTAGCACCGCCCATTTCTACTGTGGATGAATGCACGTGGGCACGTTTTCTGTAGATCAGCGCGCCATGCGTGACGCTGTGACGTCATACATAACGTCATGACGTCATCTAGCGACTTTTCAGCGAGCCAATAGCGACTTTGGCTGATTTTCTTTTGGCAACACTGCGAACCGGTCATTTTGAACGAGTCTTTGAAGTGAACGAGGCGAACTAGTTCCCCGCCTCGTTCACTTCGTTCATTGGTTCAGTCAGTAGCAGAAGTGGTCGTACAATGAGCATTTAAAGCTGCGCAAATGGGCGACACTTTATCTCTTTAAGGGGTATGCCACTATTTTGGGGCTTAATACAGTTAAAATTGTTGGCCAGGGTTTATAATGGTGGTAAAGTGTAACTGTATGAAGCCCCAAAATAGTTAAAATAGTTAAATACATAGCTTATTAAAATCATAGCTTTTACACACCATTTAGTTCCAGTGTTGCCAAGTCCGCTTATTATAAGCGACCTTGGGCTTCTTTTTTTGAGCAGTCGCTTTGAATTTTGTAAAGTCGCGGGTTGCGGTTTTTTTGGGCTTGCTCTTTTCAGGGTTGGGCTTGCTGTTTTCTCCTGCTCCGCCGGTCATTTGAATGCGTTTCTCAATGGCAACTCGTTTTTTCTCACTCATCCTTACAAGTGACCCTACTACAGCATTGTTAACTCCCACTTTCTGTGGTCACTTGAGGGGATTTTAGCTGCCACGCAGACCCCCGCAAAGAGCAAGGTCTTCCCTGACTAGGCACGCGACTGACGACCCACCCCTTCGGTTGCTTATTTTGGGCTTGTTTTCACTACGCCCGGCAGTCGCTTCTTTTGGGCTTGTTTTCAGGACGTCAGCCGCTTATTTGTCGTAGAAAATCTGGCAACACTGTTTAGTTCATGATGGGAAACACTTCTGACTACGGTGAAGAATCACTGTGTTGAAAAAATAATGAATTAAACACTGAAAATATGTTTTAAAAGTCACAAGATGGATCAAAAAGTCGTTAAAGGCGCTAGATGAGGTTTTTAAATAGCCAGGAACATTAAAGTGGCTAAATCAAGGGAAAACGTAGCTAAATTGGCAACACTGGCTTCAGGCAGTCACAGGTGTGAGGGGCGGAAAACTCCTTTAATGGCTGTTTTTTCTCTAATACTGGTGCAGTGGGTGTTTCAGTGTTACTAAATTAGCGACTTTTTGACGTCCCCAGCGACTAAAAACATCTACCCAAGCAGCAAATTGACGTGCCCAGCACGCTTTTTTAACGTTTATATTTGGTGACACGTTCAGAATTGGTTCAGAATTGCGTTCAGATATGTTTAATTTGTAGGTTCCCGATTACGTGCTCAGCACGTTCTGAAAGAGTTATTATTTGGTGTCCAACACGTTCTCTAAACGTTTCAAAATGGTGTCAAACAACACGTTCGGAAAAACACGTCCACGTGTACATTTGGGTTTTATTACGTGTTCAACACCTATTTTTGACACCAAAAATAAAACCTGCCGCAGCGCCATGGCTTTTTCTATTAGGGGCTTAAAATTTGGCCTATGCTTTATCCTATAGCATTTATGAGGCCATTGCCATTATTACTACTGGTATTATTATAGCCTTAGTTAGCCTAGTTATGCAAAAGAAGAAAAGCATGTGTAATGCATGTATTTATTTAAAAAAAAAAAAAAAAACAAGCTGCCACTTGGACTTAAGGGGCTGGAGTGCAGTCTGTGTCTGGGCTTTCTGTTGTCAATGTTGAAGAGGACGCTTGCGTTGGCTTCACCTGAAACATGAAAAGAAGAACTTATTCAACAAGTGATGCTCATGACAAATATCATAATGGGCCACAGCTGCATGAGCCCACTCTAAAAATCATGCTTTGCTGGTCGCAAGGATTTCACTGTAGGCTAATGTCCGTTGGGTTCAAGGGATTCGTGTATGAAATATGAAACAAAATCTTATCAACATACTTCTGTCTACAGAGGTGGCACCTGTAGTAATATTAAATAGTCTACAGTACAATACAATGTCCGTAACGGCTAGAAGTATGGAAACTACGTTTCATTACAGTCTAAAACTCATCAGAGTTTCACGTTTGAAGTTTCACGTCGTCGATCCAGAAAGAGAAATTGTCAAAAGGAGGGTTGATAGTTGGTAGTAAAGAGTATGCGGGTAAAGTCAAAGAAGGTGAAAATATGAAAGATGAAGGATAAAATAGTCAAAGTTTACGGAAGAGGGTGAAGGTCTGTCAGAGTCAGGTCAGGCAAAAGAAGTGAATTTTCAGTTAATCAGAGCGGTCGCCTAGCAACCGGCCAACCGCGAGCTGCACAGCTGCATCCAGATCAGACAAAAACAATTTGGACTTCGGTGCTAGATCAGTGTTTTAAGAAACGTCTTTTGACACTAAATCTGTATGTTCAAATTTGGTGTCAGATCAGTGTTTTAACAGTGTTTTCAGGGTTCCCACTGGTGCTTGAATTTCAATTAAGTGTTTTCAAAGTTGTGAAAATGCTTGAATTTTTGGTGAAGTGCTTGAAATTTGTGTCAAGTCAAACTGAGTAAGCCAAATAATAGAAATAAAATGTTCAGGTACATCAAAAATCTGAGGAAGTGAGATGTCAGATGGGATTTGCCATTTGACACCCTAAAATTGATTGGAATGCAGGAAATTGCATCTTAAAAGCACATTTTTTTCTGGGGGAGGACCCCCACACCCCCTTCCCGCGACCTATTAAAGGTGCTGGAAAACTGAAAATTTGGCGCTTGAAGGTGCTCGAAAAATGTTGAATTTGTTCATGAAAAAGGTGTGGGAACCCTGTGTTTTGCATCTGTTTTCAATGTGGTGTGCCTCCGAAAAACGTCTTTCAGGTCATTGGAAATTGTTTGAATGTGGTCATCTGTCATTCCTTTTGCATGCAGCTTTTATTCTAATTTAAACATTAAATGGGATTGGCTAAAATCATGAATTGCTTGAAAAACCTCAACAGTTGTTCGGATGGGAGAAGCAATTTAGCCTGTAGCTTGTGGCATGAGAGATCCACTAAAGCCAATCTGTTATGGAACCCACATTGTTTATGGTGGATGTAGACGTGTGTTGTTTAAACTTAAAGAAGAAATGAAACGAATATTAATTGTTGGAATTTTACAGTTTGTGCTGCATATTACAAAAGTTCCAAGCTTTGTGATTAAAACAAGATATTGTGTGTGTAATAATTTATCCGGGAAGTCATGTTAAAACGTGCTCAAAATGAGCAATATTTTGTCCAGTAGTGCGAATTTATTGTCTTATGCGTGACGTCATAAGGTTGACACAGTCCAACTCCGAACCCACAAAGTTATAGTAATCAATGGTGGCGTCTATGGCTAGTAAATCAAAGCACAGTGGAAAATATTGTGTTCGTGGCGGTCCAAATGGTACAGGTTGCAACAAGTACAAGCTTCACTGAAGGCATCTCTCTGCACAAGTGTCTTTAAGTCAAAATTACTGGAACTGTTGCTGACAAGGAGAAGGCAAAACAACGCTGATCGTGTAGGAGGCATCGGCTTTTGAAGTGACCTAGATCAATGTTGTGCTCCGGGCGTTTTCCACCCCTCCTGTTGTTTACCTTAAAAATCTGGAGACCGTGGACATGGTTGGAAATACACTCCTAGGCTACCACAAGCAGTGTCTATGGATAGCAGGTGTGCTGACGGATATCTCTAGCTCGAGTGCGACCACGGGTGAGTCTGGCCGACAGCCACTTAGCAGGATAGCAGCATGCTAAAGATGCTATTCCTCTCTGCCATTGTAGCACCCTAGTAAGGGTCCTCGGTCAATGCGCTGCGGGTCGAGGTGTTTCGTTACGACTCCATGGCCGTCGGTCGTGGAGTTATTGCTTTATATGCAACGAAATCGCCCCAGCATCCGAGCACGAACATCTGTGTTGTGTAGTTATGACTCTATCCATGGCCGGCGGTCGTGCAGTTCTTGTGTTATGAAACAACAGCCCCTAAGCACGAACATCTGTGTCAAAATATACCTACCGACTTCCAAATTGTCGCATAATGATGGGTATAACGCCATTGTTTATTAAGATTACATTAAAACCATGCTATTGAGCTACTTAAGCATACGTTTTTAAAGTAGCTGATAGTGCAATTTCGCTAGGTTTCAACATGTCAAAGACAGAGTGCAGCAGCCAAAGCATCGTCCCCCCCTTGTCACGTTGCCAAAAAAACAAGTATGCCGCGCTGGTTGATCGATAAGTTGTCGGCATAATAATTGAGATAACGCCATTGTTTAATACGATTTTAAAGCTGGCTTTCAAAGTGCCACTTCGGTTTCAACCTGTCAAAGACAGCGCGGAATGTCACATGATCTGAGAAACCGGCAGCTGGCTGGCACCCTAACATGCTCCCATATTTTCCAGTTTACCACAGCACATACAGCCTACACTAATAGTGTCATATGATTGATAATATCTTAATAATGATCAGCGTGTAGCCTTCGTGTAGCCTAGTAGGAGCGCGGTGCTGTTTTGTGCCCGTCGATCCTGTGCCGAATATGGCATATCTTTCCAACCCATATGGCATATGGTGGTGCATCATCACTAGGCTTATTTGTGAGGCTTATATTCAACGTGAGTTTTTGTCACATAATGTTAGAGGTGTGTTCTTTCGACATGTCGATATTTGTATCTTAATGTTGGTTCCTTTATGAGATATGGGTCCTTCAAATGTATGATATTTCCGCAGCCAACCATACTCGCAAAAAGAGGGTGTCAACCGCATGACGTCACGCCCCTGTAAATATTGTCGCACCAAAGGCACGGTTTTAAGTTGCCGTTTCAACAAGTTATGTCCGGAATTTTTTTTTAAAGTTGGATTGATGTTTTAGGAATAGGCCCAATATTTAATGTGAATAATAGATGAATATTCGTTTCATTTCTTCTTTAAGTTGACAGTCTAAAGTACAGTATGGAATTTCTATGTTGGGTATGTTGGCATGAATTTTGGTATGGTTGACATAACGAATGGCTGTGGTGGACTGACGCCCAAATATTTGACAGGTAAACATGAGCTCAATGAAGCATTGGAGTTGTTTAGTGCGCTAACATAGCCTATAATGTTAATACAATATCAACAGCTATAGTTCTACACACAAGGCACGATCCATGTCATACACAAATCAACATTCAAAGAACTGGAAAAGATAGGGTTGGCCTAAAACATAAAGATTATAGACATAAAGTTCACCTTATCCCTACGGTTAACAAAGATCAACTGCACACGGAGTCTCCGGGAATGTGCTTACTCCTCCGACTCGTCCAGGATGATAAAACAGGAAGAATGTGTATTTTGGAAACAACATTATGAGCTTGTTAAATAACACTACCTGGTTGCATACCTGCCGACCATTACGCATTTTGTGTAGCAGATACGGATTTTGACATCAAACTATGGCGCTGTCACTTCAAAATACGGGAAAAAACAATAGCAAAGTGTATTCACGGGCCCTTATAAATTTCTCTGCAGACTTGCAACCAGCCAGAGCCACAGGCTCTGCTTGCAATTGTCTAGCGCTGGCCTTTCCATTGGCCAGCAACGTGTGGGGGGAATATTGACCAATCAGAGCGCTAGAACTAGTTTGGATGTCTTCATTTGTTATGCTGCGCTCCTCTCGAGTCGAGGCATCAGCTGCCGACAGAAAGTTTGCTTCGAAATCTAATCACACAAGCAGAGAGACTGGTTAATGTACTCCTATAATCTCTGAAACAAGTGTCCTCCTCCTGTCGTCATGTATTATTGGTACTGTCGCTGTAGTTTTACAAGTGAGCACCGTCAAAATCACCGTTTCAAAGGTAAATGGACTTTGAGAAAGGTAGCCTGTATGAGAATAGTGAATTGCGTCCAGTTGCTAAATCCCTAAACTTATGAAAATAAATAAAGGCCGAGGTCTGTCGTAATGATTCACCCAATGTTTCGCCGTATTTGACGGCAATATGTTGTTGCTTGTTTTGATATTGGACCGACACGAGATTACTTCCGAATGAGAAAATGTGTCGATGACCGCGCTATAGCAGAATAGCAGATTAGCAGCAAACTAAATTCGGTTTCCCTTAGCGCCGGATCATTTTAACTCGGGAAAATAAAGCGATAGTTCTAACGGTTGTGCTCGGAGTAGGTCTACATCCGTAACCTACCATGACACCGTATAGGAATACTGTTCCCCCCTGAGTCATGGCCCATTCTGTGAACAGGTGTAACAGGTCGTGCGTCATACCAAATATGCATCACTCCACGACTACTATCCGTAATCACGTATGGCAATTAATAAAATCAATTCTCCTATCATCATATATGTGCCGAACAGTGAACAATAGCCAACTCATGACGGCAGATGAGGGTAGATAGGCCTACTATTATGCAGAGAAGTGAAAAAAAGAAGCGATGCCCCTCAAAAGTTACCGTGGAAGTTCCAAGAGCATTGGCCATTAGCCCCCGTCCCTCAGTAGAGCCACTACATGACGCATTTTGTACTGAATGAATGCTGAAAGTGTGATTTTGATGTTAGCCCCCAACGTAATAATATTAACCTGATATTATCCTAGCTTAGATAACACTTGTCTTTATCTTTTTCTCTACTGCTGATGCTTCTTCACAGTAGGTGACAACATCACCATTTATTAATATTGGGGGAGATGATGTATCATTACAATTCAACTTTTTGTTCATAAAAATCACTGAAATGCCTCGGTATTTTATAATCAAATTATACATTTTCCTACATGTACCTTCTACAGCCAAAAAATAATCAGCAAATGCTTCAATTTCATACTCAATTCCAGCTCCTTAACACCCCCCAAGTGACCAAATGCTCTGTTTGGCTGGTACATAGGATAACTTAATAGCCACTTAGGCCTACTAGCCAGACTGGTGGTATGTTTGACTAGTAAGATTAACAGCCATATTGGCTGGTGATCAGTAAAGTTAATTTAGAGGCCTCCAGCACACTATATCATAGCATTTTATTGGTGTTATGGTGTGAAACAAAAAAAAAATCTTTCATGAAAGTTTAATAAATTATGGTAGTTCAAAGTACTGTGAAAAGCAAGATAAACTATTTGCCAGATACACGGGATGTTAGGCTAAAATGCATTAAAATGCAGGAAATTGCATCTAAGAAAAGCATTTTTTTTCTGGGGGAGGACCCCCTACCTGAATGAAGTGTCTCATATCTTCCCTGTTGACATTTGGCAACCCTAGGTGTAGGGCAGACTACGCAAAACAAAGTAGCCTCTCAGATGGGCCCGCCGGCGACCCCGTTTGTTTGCCATGCCAAGTTGTTGCGCCGTGAATTGCCGCGCCGCGATAAGTTGCTACTCAATTTTGTTTTTAAAGGTTGGCAGGTATGAGGTTGTCATTTAACCCATTCATGTCACCATTATAAGGAAACTCGAGTTTATTCGGAATAATCGGTTGTTAATTTTGGAATCTTTGTGTAAAATCCCAGAAATGTTTTACAGTGTAAATGTGATGTCTGGGATGGAGCAGACATGCTGCTTGTTTTATGGGCTTTTTCTTTTCTCCCGGTGTTCACGATTCGAAGCACAAGGACATATTTTCCTCTCGATGAAATGGTCATTAGCAGTGAAGGCAGTGACAGCAGGTGCGTGTGTGTGTGTGTGTGTGATAGACAGCTGGATGCATTGACCTTGAGGTGAATCTGGAGGTGGTGGGGGTAATTTAAAGCCGTTATCTCACAGATGACGCTGTACAGTAATTAATGCCAAAACCGGTTGATAAAATGAACGAGAAGAGAAGGGTTGGTAGAGTGTGTGTGCATACGTATGTGCGTATACGCGCACATGCGTAATTGCGTGCGTGGATGCATGCATGTGTGTCTGTAAATAATTGTCACCTTTGATTCTGTTGCTTCAATGTGTATTAGAAAGTATCCTCAGAAAGTATGTTTTTTGGAGTTTGTATAATAATGACTGAGTGTGTGAGTGCATGAATTTGTGTGTGCATGTTGGAGGTTGGCTGCTTTGATTGAAAGAATGAAAGAAAAAAAAATGTCTCGCTAAACACACACAGAGACATACACACACACAGGAAGAAGAAGCAAACTGAGGTGTGAAAGAGCCTGTCATTCATTCACTGCGCGTTCTGAGGCGCGACCTCGGTCTGCCCTCTACACAGCTCTGTATGCAGAGAATGATGATTGACGCGCATGTGAACGAGAAACGGAGAGAATGTTGAGGTGAAAAGAAAAGTTTCAAGTGGCACCTTTTGTATTGCGTGGGCTTTTTCATACCCCATAAATGTAGCACACCATGCATAAAAATAACGAAACAGTGACATCATCCATGAGCATAAAAATGGATTTTTGAAAAGACATTTCATTTGTTTGTTCAGTTTTGTAGTGCAATCAAAGCACACAAAGTCCGGATATCAAACTACATGAAGAAACAACAATCTATCCTGTAGCACCAGAAATGTCAGCTTCAAAATTCAATGTATGGATTTTTATGCAACAGGCATGTGAAATATGCAGCTGTATATTCAGTGTCTTCAAGTTAAGTTCTCTTCTTTTATTGTTTGATGTATATTTCAGCAAAGTCTGTGGTTTGTGGATTTCAAACTGGGAACAAAAAGAACAATGAAAGAGCAATCTACAGGTGAAGAATGAAGTCTCCTTCAACAAGAAAATCTTGTTCTCAATGTTCAACTTTTTATGCACTGTGTGTGTGTACAGTTCTCAAGAGTTACATCAAAAAACGTTTATTGTTTTGCTGGTGCAATACTGCACCTTGGCCAAGTCTGTGGTAAGCTTCTGTGCAAAGAGCCTGTGGAGGGGTTCTGTATTTTTTAGCATGACGCAATATTTTTCCTCAGGTTTAACACACTGCACATGTGAGAACCTGGCCATGACCACAAGTAGGCCTATATGAAAGTACACACGCACACACACAAACACACAGGTCACATTAAGCACACAACCTTACAGGCGCACAGGCCCTCACACATATACACACATGCAATGTTTTTAATCCACAAAGGGGAGCGTACCTATGTTCCCACGCCCCATTGGTCCCACAGCCCATTGGTCCCACGGCCCACTGGTCCCACAGCCCATTGGTCCCACAACCCATTGGTCCCACGTCACTAAGACTTTTTTTTCATTATTTAGGCCCATTGGTCCCACATTGCTTTTTTATTTGAATTTTTAGGCCCATTGGTCCCACAGCCCATTGAAGTGTTTGTGATGTGGGACCAATGGACTGTGGGACCAACGGACCTAAAATTAAATTAAAAAATCTTAGTGATGTGGGACCAATGGGCTGTGGGACCATTGGGCCTAATTTTGAAAAAACGCAAAAGTCTTAGCAATGTGGGACCAATGGGCTGTGGGACCAATGGGCCGTGGGAACATTGGGCTGACCCCCCACAGGGAGCATGCACTAGCTCAATAAAACAGGAAGAACCCAGACGTGTGTCAGCTCAGATCAGAATGGGACGATACGGATCGTTTTGATGAGGAGCTGTCAAAAACCGAAAGTCAATACAATTCTCTCTGGTCCTCCAGATACCTTCAGTCTTCACACACACACACTGGTCCTCCAGATATCTTCAAACACACACACACGGACCCTGCATGCATGCATGCGCGCGCGCACACACACGGAAGAGAGAGTTTGTCTGAGCTCTGTGGTCTGTGGTTCACTGAGCAGAGTTGGGGTAAAAATGGAACAATGGGGGAAAAAAAACTCCCATTGATTTTTCTTCAAATAAAAGGGTGAGCATGAACCAAGATGTCTAGCGATGTGAAAAAGGCAAAGGTGAAGAATATGGTTTTTTTGTTAGTCAATATGGGATTTTGTCAGATATACACACATCTATACATCCGCAGCAACGAGGCGTAAACAGGGGCGGATTAAGATGGCCCGGGGCCCCTAGGCTACAGGTTGCTGTGGGCCCCCCTGGAAGGCAAATTTTGATATGTATTCACATAGACAGTGTCGTAATTAAAAACAAATTAAGTATAACATGTCTGCCAACTGCAGAGAGCAGTATCAACAAGATTTAAAAATGTACTCAACATTACAGATTCATTTTTTTTTTTCTTTCAATATTGCATCTTGTCACAATTCTGCTATTTTTGACTTTTGGCCGATCGGGCCCTTGCAGATGGGGGCCCCTAGGCATGCCTTGCCTGTGCTTTAATCCCGCCCTGGGTGTAAATTAAAGGGGTATGCCACTATTTTGGGGCTTAATACAGTTCAAATCGTTGGCCAGGGTTTATATGGGTGGTAAAGAGTCTTATTTTTCATGTAAGCCGTTGTCTTGTTTTAAGACTCGTGAAAAGAGGGAGCATGTCGCTAACCTATGAAAGTCAATGGATCCGTGTAGCATGTAGCAATGCTACATGGATGCATTGACTTTCACTAGCTTAGTGACATACTCCCTCTTTTAACTTGTCTTAAAGCAAGACAACGCTTCACATGAAAAATAAGACACTTTACCAATTTATAAACCCCAGCCAACGATTTTAACTGTATTAAGCCCCAAAATAGTGGCATACCCCTTTAACCCTAAAAAACAAAGTTAGACCTACGAATGATGATTTGGGCTTTGGCCCGTACAATTAGACGTAGGCCTAACTGTCGAGCCATTCAACATAATATATTCTAACACTGAAGAGCAAAGTTAGACCATCCGCACACCAGCTCTGAGAAAGTAAAAGTTTGCCCTCATCACAAATTAAACATACTCATCCGCACTAACATTGTACCTATCCGCACTAACATGCAATACATTCAATGTAATGAGGACAAAACACACACACACACACACACACACACACACACACACACACACACACACACACACACACACACACACAAACACACACACACACACACACTACATGGCTTTTTTTTAGCTGCTGAGTCGGATCAATTACTGTAACAAAGCTGAACTATAGGTCTCCCAGTGAGAACAAGTACGTGTGTGTGTCCATAAATCTTCTCCTTTATCGTCGGCTGTTTTAACTGCACCGCCATGGCATGGTAATTTATGACCCCGGCGCATACATTGCTGTCTTGGTCAGCATAGCACAGCTACACACAAATGCATGCACAAACACACACGCGCACACACACGACATGCAAGGTTTTTTATAGTGTTGTGTGTGTATGAGTCAGTGTGTACTATATGAACCTGACGAGGACAGATAGGGTCCTTTTTTCCCATTACATTCGTAGGTTGTGAGTATGACTGGTCAAGTGTGTGTGTGTGTATTGTGTGCGTGTGTTTGTCTGTGGCTTTGTATAAATTGCTGTTCACACACAAATATTTTCATGTTTATCTGCGTCTCTATGTGGGGGAAAAAAATGACCGCATGCTGTACAGGCACGGCTGCTACATAGCCATCCATCATACAGTAGATAAGAAAGACTTGTAGTGTTTTCACAGCATGTGCAATATATTCAAATAAAAGAAAAAAGACAACCCAATCACAGTGCGAGTAGCCTTGGCACTGACCTAGTAAAGAAAGAACGACAAAGAATAACGCAAAACACACACACACACACACAGGCCCTTAGTCTGGAAATGAGCCCTCATCTTCCTCCAATCAAGGTGTCTGACTGCTTAAGCGGTGTCAAACTCAAATTGACCGAGGGCCAAAATCAAAATCTGGAACGAAGTCGCGGGCCGAATTCAACCATTACTTTTTAAAAATGGTGCATGCATGTTCATACTTGAGTTTAAATTTCACATACACTCTTTCCCCATCATATTTGTTACTTAAAATGTGTCTGCACATCCTGTGACAAACCAAATTTCATGTTTAAATCGTGTTACGCTACACACTAATGGTGTATGTGGGACAACTGTAATACACATTTGAAATGATCTCGCGGGCCAAATAAAATGGCTCCACGGGCCAAATTTGGCCCCCGGGCCTGAGTTTGACATCCCTGGCTTAAGCGGTCTGGCGTCTACAATCCCAGTTTTCCACTCTCTCTTCTCTGCAGGCTTTAAAGGACAAGACAAAGAAAGAATAACGTAAATCACATTTCCCCCTGAACTGTGAAGTAAAAGTAAGATGTCAAGTCATTCAGGCCAGTGGAAAGTCAAATGACAGTCCTTAGGGTAAGGAGCCTGGGCATAAACCCTTAAGTGGAGGCTAAAAAATAGTCCCCTACTGTCCACCTCGGCACGGTGCATTAACCCAGGAGCTCTACGTCTCCCCCGGTGGTCAGGAGGTTACAGTGAGCACTGAGGTCCACAGGGCTTGTTAAAACTGAGCAGGAGCTCAGATCAGATTCTGCATCTCCTGTACTGTGTCTCAGGAGGGGGCAATGGACTGGAGAATGGAGTAGTGCTGCGTGTGTGTGTGTGTGTGTGTGTGTGTGTGTGTGTGTGTGTGTGTGTGTGTGTGTGTGTGTGTGTGTGTGTGTGTGTGTGTGTGTGTGTGTGTGCGTGCGTGCGTGCGTGCGTGCGTGTGTGTGTGATCTCAAACTGAAATCTGTGGTTTCTGGGTTTCATAAGAGCAGTATTAAGTGTAAGGGAAGATGATGATAATGATCAAGACTGAAGGTGTGTGTGTGTGTCTGTGTGTGCGCGCGCGCACGCGCCAGTGCATCCTGGTGAGTCTGCTGACCATGTTTTGCTTTCTGAGCCACACAATCAATATGCTGAGCAAGAGAAAACACACACAGAGAGAGAGAGAGAGAGAGAGAGAAACACATCAAGTCTCAATTTACGTTTACAATTGAAGGTTTCAATTGAGTTACATTTCAGCACTTTCTCATATCCAAATGGAAACAGAGAAAGACAAGGCTGATAGTGCTTCTGAATGATTTCCTCAAATAGAAAAGGCCCACAAATTGCTTCTTTTGACACTTGGCTGGTCTTGGCTGTGGTATGTCAATATTTGAGTGGGATTGTGATGTAATTGTGTCAAGTCGGTGTGTTATATCTCTGACACCCTTTGTCTACTCTTGAGGAAGACCCCACAGTAGGAGAGCCAATAGTGACTTTCAGTGATTTTTTTTTTTTTGCAACACTGTTGAAATCCCACACAAGGACATGGAGAGACTGACGCTTATGCACATGCACAGGCCCTATGTTCCATGGCGGGGAGAAATAATAATAATAAATGTTATTTTGAGCACCTTTCAAGATACCCAAGTACACTTAGACAAATAAAACAAATAGATAACAGTGAACAGCTGGAATGAATTAATAATAGGAGAATAATTAAAATGCAAAATACAATAGAAATAAAAATAAATGTTTTAAAATAAGAAAAAGAAGTAGAATGCCCAAAAAAGGAAGGAAAAAGCAGAGGCACTCTGAGATTTGAGAAAAATAAAAAAAAAAGCCTTTAATTTCACATGGCAAATTCAGTTTAAAAGCACATGGGCCTATGCGTTGCGGCCATATTGGCCTTCATCATCTCAGAGTGCCTCTGCTTTTTCCTTCCTTTTTTGGACCTACACTTCACCCGGTACAGATGAGCACCTGAGTAATATTACCCTGCAAAGTCTCCTGAGCGCTTTAAGCCCTTTAGTGTCTTCTCAATGAAGAAGAATACATTTGAAAATAAAAAAAGAAAAAGAATAAACTAATAATTTAAGTAAGTGGAAGTGCCAGTCAGTGTGATTGAAATGCAGAAGTGAAGAGGTGTGTCTTAAGCTTTGAATTAAAAGCCGACAGTGTAGAACACTGAGGAAGTGGCAGAAAGGCATGTGCTCTCAGTTTACTCGGAAATGTGGGAACATGGAGTTGTGGAACATAGGGCCTATACAGTATATGAATATGGAGCAGCAGGCATAAGCTGTAGGACCAATGGTCTGTGGAAACAGAGCTGACCCCGTTGTTGTATAGAGGTCCTCTCACAATCACAATCAAGTACACTTGTATGCACTGTGCAAGGAAGAATAATTAGAAGTGTAGACGTTGCCTGCCAGGAAAATGAGCAGAGTCCGAGAGGTTCACGGGCTGCATTTCACGCTGCACAGTTAACGTCCACGTTCTATCCACGGGCAGCAGCCATTTATTTTCAATGGGAGCCGCCCGCGCATTGAACGCAGACGTCCGCGCAGGAAAAAAGACTTGAGTTCTATTTTCAAGGACCAACGTCGGGACGGACATGCGCCGCTCTTACACCGCGTTCCTGTGTGCAAGGCATGATTTGTTTTCATGCATTCTAACCGTTTCGGACTAATAACGGACACGTGAAGTGGACGTACTGTGGACGTCCGCGCCGTTAGTGTGTATGCACCGTGAGGGACAGATGAAACAGTAGGTTGTAAACAGAAATCATTCACTGTCCTCTATTTTTTATGAAACACACATGACATGCTACTACTATTCTTGTCAGGGATAAAATATTATGCCGTTTCTCAATATACCGTATATATGGGCGAAGTACTGATTTTTTTTCAAATGCACTAATGTCAAAATGCGCAATTCCATTAAGTTTGCGTTTCCTTTTTTCTTCCGACCACATTTTCATCTAATTCGCTTATTTCGCTTGATATTACTTTGCTTGTTACGGAACTAATAGTTGGTTTCAACGTTTTATTATTATTTTAAAACCCGGATGAATGACCGGAATCATTGACCGGAAAAGGCAGCTGTTTTTTATCCATACGCGCAACAAGTTCTGTTCCTGATGAGTGTAAATATAGAAATTCCTTCCCCATTTAGGTTGTTATTATGTTCATACATTATATTAGGTGGATTTGAACTTGCGATTGTAGGCTTTTCTGAATGCTGGTTGGTAATGAATTGATAAAAGCTAACATGGCGAGCAATGCCTGAAGTTCAGCAGTCAACACGAATTATCTAGTTCTAGCTGCCAGTTAGTCTGTTTTGCTTACACGGTAAGGGTGGCGTACACTGAACGAAATGCTCTTTGAGACCAAGCAGCACCTAACATCTAAATGTGAACCAAACACTACAAAGAGGCTACAATGTCCGATAACTGAACATTTAAAACAGACTGAAAGTAATGCAAACTGAAAAAGCTCTTCTTTTATTTGCAAACATCTTAAATACATTAATATATTATAATAAATAAATTAATTAATATACTGTATAACAGTAAATATATAGGTCACTGCAACAGATCATCCATCTTAATAATAAATTGTTAATTAACCCTCTAGCTACCATGAACGTCCGGCTGGATCTGTACCATAACGGCCGCGGCCGGCTGGAATATTTTCATATGAAAATACGGCTGAACGGCCGTCATCTATCTTGCGCAGATAATGTCAATATCGAATGACGATATGGCTCAAGCTCTTCAGAGGTTGGTAAGTCTTGAGTGCTGAACGTGCGGACGAAATGTGACGTGTCATATAGTTAGTTATGGTTTTCGAGGAAATCCCGTGTTTCATTCGTCCCGTGATTAATTTGTCCCGGCTCACCCCTACACCGATTTGGAAGTAACGTGTAAGACGAATAGGCCTACTGTGTAGTGGTGTGGAAGTCAACTCTAAGGCAAAATGCTGTATGGTGATATAATGCACCAATACTGTGTGTTGTGGAAGTCATCTGAAAAAGGCAAAATGCTACATGGCGTCAGCAGAACCATGAAGGTCAATGGGGGTCATGATTTTGATGCTAACGCTAGCAATGGCAGTGGTGCAGAGATGGTCAAGGCAGCCAAGAAACACATGCCACACACACACACACACACACAGTACCAGTGTGCAGAAATGGTCAAGGCAGCCAAGAACCGCATACCGCACACAGACGCACGCGCACACACATGCAAGAATGAACATCTGCATGCATTTACGCACGCACACGCACACACACACACACACACACAGTAGTAGCAGTGGTGGGGAAAGGGTCAGGGCAGCCAAGCTGAAACTGACCACCACCAACACTAATGCTGCTCCTGCTCCTCTTGCTGCTGCTGCTGCTGCAGGCCACTGAGACTGAGACATGCATGGCAAGCTTCAGCAACACAATAGGCTACCGAGTGTGTGTGCGTGCGTGTGTGCAGAAGAGCAAGAAACCCCCCCTGGGGAAGCCCCATTGTCATAGTATAAAGGGCAAAATGCACCCCAAAGGGGAAGTACCATTATTTGGATACCAGAGGCTTTTTTTGGCTTTTATTGTGACAGGACAGTTGTAGAGAGACAGGAGATTAGCAGGGAGAGAGAGACGGGGAGGGCTCGGCTAATTAGCCAGGCCGTGCCCTCCTAGTGACGCAACAGCTTCAGCGTTGCTACCAGTCAGGTCAAGAGTCAATGCAAGTACCTTCTGAGTTCCCGCAAATACGGGAACTCCTCCCACTTTGTTGGGAAGCAAACAATCATTACCAAACCAAGGGAGGCCATTTGGGAAATGCTGTTTGTGACATGTTAACTGTTATGCTCTTGGTCAGACCAAGTCTCGAAGAGATTTTAAAGTCGATGATAATCAGGCTACGGCTAATGAATGAATGAATGAATGAATGAATGAATGAATGAAACTTTATTGTCATTGTACAGGTACAACGAAATTGGTAAAGTGCAGATGCTCACGGTGCTTAAAAATCAACAAAGAACCTATATATAGATACTGTATAAAAATAATTAAGACTTTACAAAGTCAGCTGTGCAAAATTAAGTGTGTAGATTGCTTTTGGATAAAAACTGTCTTTGGGCCGGAATCAATCGCCGGTGTAGCAGTCTGGTGCCCAGTCGATTGAGCCACAGCTGGGGGGGGGTGTGTGTGGAATGCTAGCCTGGTCCTGACCATCCCATAATACTACCATTTCACTTCGTATTTATGGTCTGGCATTTCTTTGCTCTGAAGCGATTGTAGGAAGCAGGAAGTTTGCATTCAGTTATGGTTTAAAATTATTGGACACCTTTCACCCAATCGCTGGCAGTTACTCAACAACAACATAGCGCAGACCAATGGCTCTGGCGCAGATGTGTACGTCATTGTCACGAGCGTCCTCCCCCTTTCGCCCCCACATGGGGGGCGTGTTCGATTATTGGCTGTTTTCTGGGGGGGCGTTGCGATCAAAATTCTACTGCTCCAGGCACTCCACAGAGAAGCACGGCCAGACTACAGTAGTGGAGCCAATCCTTTGGCGGAAGTACGTAGGATGGCTCGCGAGGCTAGGAGAATGCGGGAGGAGCGCTGGTTACTCATTCTTAAGTCCCACCCATCTGGCAGTGTCGAGAATCGAACCAACAACCCTTGGCCTATAAGCCAGATTGCTTTCCTGCTAGCCCTTGACTGTGAACAGGAAGGTGATGATTGTGGACGATGGCAAGTAGACGCAGAAGGTGAAAAGTGAATCGATGGCACACATGCACACACAGACACAGACACAACCGCATGCGGTCGTGCGCACACACACACACACACACATGGAAAAATAACAAAAAGATAAAAACTTTTACATGTCTTAAGGCAAAAGAAAACCCTAAGTGTTTAAGTTAAACAGTTAGACATAATGAACTTAATACATATATGTTTCCATTTGTTCCAACCTCATGGTGGGCCAAATGTGTGCCATGCCTGAGCCGGATCTGGCCCGCAGGCCACCATTTGGAGACCACTGATGTACAGTAAGCAGAGGATGGTGTGAGTGTGTATGAGTGTGTTCCTGGAAATACTTGTGTGGGTGTGGGTGTGTGTGTAGGTGTGTGAGAGAGAGGGAGAGAGAGTAATTTGATAAGCTTGCTTGAAGAGGACATGTACTTTCACAGCCAAGTCTTTTGCAACGCTAACCACTGAAGTGTGTGTGTGTGTGTGTGAGAGTGTGTGTGAATTTGCTACTTCATGGATTTCCATTACACTGCTGTAACAGAGGGATTTGCTGTGGCAAAGGGCACTCGGCACACATCATGTACCCTAGTAGCAGAGGGATAAAGAGTCTCTTGCACACACATAACACACACACACACCTTTTTTTTTTAATTCACACTTGCCTCACCACTGGGCCTTTAACAATAAGACTTAGAGTAGCAGATTTTTTTTTTCTTTTTCTACTACTCTATGTCCTATTGTAAAAGGCCCACTGACAAAAAGTTTTTTTTTTTTTTTTTTTTTTAAGATATGTTTATTGATTTTTCACTTTTTAGAAAAAAAAACATTACATAAAACACAATCGCAACAACAAAAACGGCTCAGTTACACATACACACAAATAATCATTATGAGAAGACAAAATAATGACAGCTGCAAAGCGTTTATACAGAGCGATGTTCAGTGATCTCTATCAAATCCCTTTAACAAAATATCAGATACACTAGGTTCTAAGTAATTCAAATATGGTTCCAAGGTACTAAAGAATAGTCTAGAATTTGAATGTAATATGTTAGGTATTCCAGGGGTATCATACCATGCTGCCAGCCCTTAATAGTAGGGACTTTGTCACTGATCCATTGTAGTGAGATATTTTTCCTGGCTGCGAATGTCAGAATACAATAAAGTCTCTGGTTCTTCACCAGTAGGCCTGGGAGACCCAGAATAAGAGATTTTGGGTCCATGTCCAGTCTCATATCCAGTATCTTTTCCATTTCTGTTATAATATTACCCCAATAGATCTGCAATTTGTGACAATGTGTTAAGACAAAACGTTTTTTTAAGATCATAACCAGTGGCGTGCACAGTGCTCAAGATCGGGCGTGGGAAATGTGTAACTTCCAACTGCCTCACTAGGCTGTAGTGGCTATATGTAACCTATATTATATCGAGGCATCATGGTCATACACTTTTGATCGTTATGCATTTGGGTGGTTGACGTTTAAGGGCGTAACGCAAAAAAAAAAAAAAAGTTTTTCAAATTCCTGAAAAAAATGATGGATTAAAATTGGGGAAAAATAGAAAAAATAAAGCACTTAGTGGTCTGTGGAATTTCACCTTATTTTTGCCATTTTTGGGAAAATGTGTCCCGCATCAACACATTGCATAGGCATGTCACACCGCAGGAAAATGGAGTCACACCACAGGGAATTCACTGCATTATGGCCATTTTAATCCTTTTGTGTTTTCATTTATAAAAAAACTTGTTTTCCTTCTATAAGACCAGTCACACCACAGGACACCATAAAATGAACCTAAGCATTGCGTGACAGAAAGATTGCAATATGAAGACATATTAAGAGGTTAAGAGTCACCTTAATCTTCCACAGCACTCTCCAATAACTGAGGTACTGACTGGTTAGGAGCCAGTCTTTCAGACCCTTGTAGTTGGCCTTGCAGCTGCCCATTCACAAACATTGACATACATGTCACCCCACAGGACGCAATTTGTGTTACGAAATTGAACTTGTAGTTAATATTACTGTCTTGAGCTTTTTTCACATTCACATATCTTAATATAAAGTTAATATTTATGCAATCATGCCAAATGCTTCATACATTATTCAAAATGTTGTTGGTTAATTTATATATATGTTATATTCCAGGTTTCATTAATGTTACAGTCACACCGCAGGATATTTGACATATAAACCTTTACATAAATCTTAACAAAAATGTTTCTTCTCATCTTAGACTAATATGAAACATAATGTACCACATCTTCTTTCATTGACATTTGTTTTTTAAAGGAAAAATAACAGTTTTGTAGGTTTTTAACCAATGTTACGAAAAAACAAGGCGTCACGTCTCCCACCCATTTACAAATTACATTGTCAACATGAAGCATAGAACAAAAGAAAAGGGCATTTGTCCTTATTTGTGCACGCCTATTGCCATAACAATAGGTCAGGGGTTCCCAACCTTTTCCTTCTGGGGGCCCACTCAAAATTTGTCACAAATGTTCGGGGCCCACCTTTGACCCAATTAAGAATAAAACTCAAATGAATCAACAGCAACACACACCAAAACATGAATGTAATTTTTAGAAAAATGATTTCAAGGCCTACTTGGAATACCTTCAGGGCCCACCAGTGGGCCCCGGCCCATAGTTTGAAAATTACTGCAATAGGTGATACTTCAGGCATGCAATTAAAGCAGAAAAGGGTGACTTTCAGACACTCTCCCAGAGGACCGATATACCTACCACTGGCAGTCTGTCAGTCTGCGGTACAGTAGATGTTCTGCCTCATTAAAAGTTAATGTGCGGAACTTAAAGCCCCCATAGGTGGCCTTGTCATTTGCCTGCTTGGCTTTATAAAGACCACATAGGTGACCTTATCACTTGCCTACTTGGATTAATAGCCTGTGTGTTCACATTGTCCACTGTTTTGTGTGTAACCACAACGAATCAAATGACTATCGTTGTGGGGTGCCATGAGAGTAAAATAAAGAGATTTCTGCTAATGTGTAAAACAGCTTGTCTGACACACCCACAGCCCACACACATTAATTTACATCTCTCGCTCTCTCGCACACGCACGCACGCACACTGAGCTATCAGCAGCAGGTGGTGTGGTGGACCTGGAGGTGTAAGGTGCTGTTTCCACGTAGCAGGATATTTTTTTAGCAGGATATTTTTTTCTCCTGCTACGTGGAAACGCAACATGTGGATAAAAAAAATCCTCCATTGTAACAAATGCGTTTCAGACCCCTAAACAGGATATTTTTTTCTCCTGCTATTTTTTTCTCCTGCACCTGGATTTTTAAATATCTGCTACGTGGAAACTGAAGGCCAAAACCAATGCAAAACCAATACAAGCAGGAGAAAAAAATATCCACATATAAAAATATCCAGCTACGTGGAAACGGCACCTAAAAGTTTAGCTTTTTAGCTGCGCAGCTGACGGTGATTGAGGGGCGAGTGTAATTCATCTGGACTGCCGGGGTTCAGACATGACAGACGATCATTGATCTCTCAAAGAGCATCAGACATTACATCTGATCAGCAGCAGTCAAACAGGATCTGCTTTGTCTCTTTGATGTGATGACTGACACTCTGAGTGCGTTACAATATGCGACCTTGCCTCCTTCACTTGTGCTTGTCTCCTTGCCCCACCTCCTGGCTCCTCCTCCGTGGAGAAAACGATAAAGTTTCCCAGCTGTCAGCCTAGCCACAACAACTTTTGAGGGACTGTTTTTCATTCACCATCCCAATTGCAAATGAGAAGAAGGCTTTACAATTGAGCTTTTGCAAGATATTGAAATATAATGCTGTGGTCAGTGATGTCATCATGACATATTACTTCCTGGTACGAGGAGACAAGCACAATTGGAGGAGGCAAGGCCGCATATTGTAATGTACTCAAGGATACAGGGCTGGACTGGGGGAGAAATAGGGCCCGGCACTGTTGGCTTAAAGGGGCCCCTCATAGATAGCGGCGCAGACTTGCCTCCCTGGTGGTCCCCTATTGTACGTACATTTCCGGGAAATGTCTGCTATGCCAGATGGCCAGTCCAGCCCTGCAAGAATATGCGTAGACTACTTACAGACTGGCTCTCACACACACGCAAGTATGCATGCCAGCATGCACGCACTGTAGACAAAACAGCCTCAACTCACTGAAGTACACAATTGTTTTTGGACGTTTGGTGGCATGTTTGCAAAGTTTGTGTGTGTGCGTGGGGGGTGGGGGGGGGGGTGCATGCATGCATGCATGTGTGTGTGAGTACTCAAGTGTACATCAAACGTTTCTCCATGAGAACAGGTATAATGCCACGTCTCCTGTCCAATCAGGTTTGAAAGGCAGCGGGAAAATAAATTGAGACATTAGGGCCAAAACATACCAAAGCCGAACGGAATGGTCCCGGGACGAACGTGGTCTTTCTGCTTAGTTTTGGCCGGCGTGTTTTTCTCTGCCTTTCACACTGACAGCGTCGGCGTGCGCGGCCAGTCCTATTCAAAACCCTCCCCACAGCCAAAGCTAGCATGCTACTTTGCCATTCATTTGAATGAGACACTGCCGGTCGCCGGCGTGAAAAATACGCTCGAGTTCTATTTTCCAAATGCGGCGCGGAGCCGGCTCCCGCGCCGCTGACGCTCGACTACCGCCGGTTGGTGTGTAAGGACAGATATGTTTCAATGTATTTTCACCGACGCCGGTAAAAAACGCGGCCGTTCCGCGACGCTTTACCGCCCTGGTGTGTAAGACCCCTTACATATCTTTGCCAAAACACTGACAAGTCTGTGTGCTTTTTTCTGTTCTTTTCCACTGTTTGGACAAACGAGGCCATTTATTTGATGGTTTCATAATCAAAAATAGAGGCACACACAATCTCTCTCTCTCGCTCTCTCGCTCTCTCATACACATATAACAGTGGGATGGGTATTTAAATGGCTGTGTCATTAATAACCAGAGATGTTGCTGTCACACGCATACACACACACGCATGCATGCAGGCACACACACACACACACACCATTAATAACCAACAGAGGCGTCGGTGGCACCTGTCAGGTTAATGAGCAGTGAGTGGTCGGCCCCTGCCGCTGTCTGTGTGTGTGCACGCGCGTGTGTGTGTCTGTCTGTCTGTCTGTGTGTATGTGTGTGTTTGTGTCTTTTGTGTGTCTTGAGTGTGTCTTGTGTGTGTGTGTGTCAGTGTACAAGTGAAACTTTTACAGCAATTAAGGTTCATGTGGCCAAACTGTGTCTCCATTCATTTTCGGTTTCCATTCATTTCACCCCTCTGCTTTTCTCTCAGGAGAGGATACACACCCATACAGTAATCCAAAACTATCCCTCTCTCTGTGGTAATGTCTCTCTTCCTCTCTCCCTGTGTCCACTCCTTTTCCTGCTTCTCTCTCAACCCATTCTCCCTGCCTCCATATCTTCTTCTCTTTCCCTCCCTCCATCCCTACTTCTCTTTCCCTTCCTCCATACTTCCTGCTTCTTTCCATCTCTTTCTTTCTTTCTTTCTTTCTCCATCTCTGTCTCCCTCTAGCTCTTCTCCACCTCTCTGTCTGTCTCCCTTGTCCTCATTCTCCGTCTGACCGTCTCTCTCTCTCTCTCTCCCTCCCTCCATCTCTCCTAGCCAGGCTGTGCCCTCCTAGTGATGCAACACTTTCAGCGAAGAGATTTGAACGTCGATGATAGTCAGGCTACACCTCTCCCTCCCTCTGTGCCTTAATTGTGGTGCTGATGACTGCCCAAGCCAGGCAGCTAAAGTCTTTTTCGCCTTAATTAAGAGGAATGTAAAACTCCCGCACCCCAGAGGGGACTACGGAACAGAACTCGCAGACTTCAGACTGGCATCATGTAAAGGCGTATGTATCTCACGCTAGTGCATTCTGCGTCGAGGTGTGACGCCTTTGCAAGGTAAGTCGTGGTCTGCAACGACACAGAAGAACACAGCGAATTTCTGTTGCCACAGCGAATTTCTGTTGCCAGTGTGTGTGTGTGTGTCTGTGTGTGTGTGTGTGTTGGGTCCAGAGTTCATTTCCTCACATGGCGGAGTGTGTGTGTGTGTGTCTTTGTGTGTGTGTGTTGCTCTAAGTGCTGACGGTGTCAGCTTTCACACCTGCAGGGCCGGGCAGGTGGGCAGCCACACGAGTGCTGATTGTGTAGCAACTGTGTGTGTGTGTGTGTGTTTGTGTGTGTGTGTGTGTGTGTGTGTTTGTGTGTGTATGTGTATGTGTGTGTGAGAGAGGTGACCCCTAGTTTTTATGAGGTGACAAATTTTGCCGCAGAACATATACAGGTCAGCCAGGGGAGAATTAACACACCCACACCCACACCCACACCCACACACACACACACACACTGAGAAAAGAAAATGTGCATCTAGCAGTGAAAGGGAACAGTGCATGCGTGCGTGCAAAAAAGCATGACTCTTTTTGTCTCTTTTTGTCTCTTTTTCTCTTTTTGTCTGTTCTTTCTTTCCGATGCTGCCCTCCTTCCTGATGGATGTGAATAAACACTAGGCATGGTACGGTTTACGTCACACACCGAAACCGTACGGTTTGCATGTCACGGCACGGGGTAGTGCGCAACCGCACGGTGCCCACGGTTTCCAAAAAAAAAAAAGAGAGAGTGACCACCGGCGGACAACGCAATTAAAATCCTACTACTTTTACAAGCATAAAACACAAAGACTACGTAGGATATTGAGTGTGGAAAGATTGATTTCTATCAGCCAACTGAAAGGCATAATGTAACAGCATGCACCAGCTGACTAGGCTACAGTAGCCTACAAGCAAGTGCAGGTCGGTCAGCAGCGTCTCTCCCCCCCTCCCTCTCTCCACGTTAGCGCAAGTGACTGCCCCCAGCCTTTATTCTGACCAATTTAAATTAAATGAACACGAATTTACAAAAAAAATGACAGATTAGCAGAACAAAGTAGACTATGACTTACGTTACAGTAGCCTAGTGTAGGCTATATCCACGTGGCATTGAATGGGGATTCCGGACGGCAAAATGCGAGATAATTGAAAATAGGCTATCCATCAGATTCACTGCGCTGTCCTTAACTGCAATCAACTGTTGGCCTAATTATATGTAGCCAGTTAAACTCTGATGGAATGAAGGGGACTTTGTGTTGTTGCCTAGTTAACATTGATGTTTAACACTAAAACCAAAATAAAATTTGACTGTTTTAACAGGCTCAGTTTCACAGGAGTTTTGTGAAACATTCTTGTGCATAGGCCTACACTTCTAAAAAAACGATCTTTTTAAATTATTTGTTACCTTAACTTTCACAGTTTACCATAACTTAACCCTATCACTTGTTCACTTAAAATTGAATTTGACTTCTGATTTTACTTCTATGCTTCTCACGGCCGGCAGTTTCATGATAGGAAGCAACTGATTCATCCTAAGCGCAAAACTCGCAGAAAGCGGTATCAAAATAAAAGTCCAATTCGTTCTCAGTGTGTCATTAACCCTAATAGTCATACTGCACTGACTTAATGGTCCCATTGCCTACAGGAGTGTAGCTGTTTTATCTTTACACGTCAAATGTGTTATAGTATGTAATGTTTGAATATTTGTCAACTTAAAAGTTAGGACTTAGTTCTCCCTTTTTGTGAAAAAAAGCATGTTTAAGTCATTGATATCTTTCCTCTTTCAGTAACTTCACCTTGTTAGGTTAAATGAAGTCAAATTCAACATACCCATGATAAGCTTACATTTTCATTCTAATTTTATATTATACATTTCCAGTGCATAATACATTTTATTAAAAAAAAAAAAAACAAACAGAACCGTACAAAAACGAAAACCGTGACCTTGAAACCGTGATATGGACCGAATCGTGACTTTTGTGAACCGTACCACCCCTAATAAACAGGTACATTTTTTAAACACACACACACACACTGGCTGCTTCACGGGGCATTCTGGCATTTGGACAGGACCTGGCGGAATATGCTCTTGTCACAGCGTGATAAAATCACTCTAATGAAGGAGCCTGCTCACATTTACACACACAGACACGCACACGCACACACACACACACACATGCTTGCACATGCACAGACACACTGCAAGGACAACACACACAACGGAGGGAAATAGACAGTTAGCAAAATATCATGGACCCGTTTTCACTAACAAATGCATGTAACAAATGCACTATACAGTACACAGACACACATGCACACGAATCATAGCCCTCTCTCTGTCTCTCTCAGACACCGACACAGATGCTTGGTGGCGTAGAATGGAGTCAATGGCAGCTTTTCTCCATGGGGTTTGCGTGTTAATTCTATTTAATGGCTGTCTTTGTGCTTACATAGCCTTACCACAAGGCTGTTACATAGAGGTGTCAATCGGCTTATAGCTCTGCAGTCTACGGAGAGTGCTCTCCAAGCAACGCACACACACACACAGACCGAGAGCTATCCAAGCAACACACATGCACATACAAACACAGATGAACACAGATGTAATACACAAGACCTGACCAGGATGCATTTCACGGCAGTGGCTTTATCTACACACTCACAGACATAAACTCACACACGCATGCACGCACGTACACTATGTAATGATGGTGTATTTGGTATGCTCTTATATTTTTGGTACTACACCGTGGGTTCCAGACAGTGTTTTTCACAGGTGCTCCTTCAAGGCAAGAGGACAGGTAACCTAACCCAGTAAGATACGGCCCTTGTGATAAATGGGCTGTTACCAGAATGGCAATGGTATTACCAAAGAGGTTGGATATATAAGAGGAATCGAAACACGCCCACTCAATGCAAAAGCGCGCGCTCAAAATGTGGTCTCCTAAGGGGGCGTTGTCCCTCCTTCTTCTCTTTTCGTGGTGTTTGCACAAGAGGTGCGCAACCGCCATCTACAGCGCTAAAGGGACTCCATTTATTCTCTACCTCAAGACTCCTAATCGAAGATCTCCTAAAGGGGCGTTCACCCGACGTGAAGTGGATACCGGAAAAGAACCCGCCTGCTTTATCTCACTCTCATATACGATTCTCTGGTATTACCAAAGGCCCTGTGTACTGTCATCAGGGTGTCATACTATGATAGTAAAGGTTATTCAGTGACTATTACAGCGTTCCACTGGTGAAGCGGCACGCATTAAGTGGCTACACGTCAGTAAAAGAGGGCCCAAAGACACTGTTATACATTGAAAAAGACTTGTGTGACAGTAAAAACACGTTAGCGCGTGTGGGATAAAAAAGAAAAAAGGAATACCTCAGTGCCTCGGGGCCTTCCTTTATTTGAAGTGCAAGTCTGCACTGGGCTCAAGAGAGGAGATGAGGGTTGAGGACCATAGACGAGAGTAGCTGCGAGAGAAGAGGCAGAAGGAGAGAGCGAGTGAACCGCTTCCATAGAGAGGCAGAAGAAGAGAGAGAGCAAGTGAACCTCTTCCAAAGAGAGGCGGAAGAAGAGAGCGAGCGTGTGAACCTCTTCCATAGAGAGGCCGAAGGAGAGAGCGAGTGAACCTCTTCCTTAGAGAGGCGTAAGAAGAGAGAGAGCGAGTGAACCTCTTCCATAGAGAGGCGGAAGAAGAGAGCGAGTGAACCTTTTTTTCCTGACGTGTTTTAAGTGCATTTGAGGGCTGTCAGGGGAGCTTTTAGGAGACGAGAGAAGAGGAGTACACAGTGGGGGCAAGGAGGCAAGAGGAGAACGTGAACACAAGGAGAGGAAGACAAGAAGACAGTGAAAGAAAAGAAGAGAATGGAGGACGGGGTAAACGAAAAGAGGGGAGAAGATGTGTTTGTGTGGGGGGATGAAATGAGGGTGGAGGAGAGAGAGAGGGCTTGAGAGAGTGAAAATCGTGTCCTGTCTCAGCTGTGTGTGATTAAGAGGTGTTATAACATCAGAGAGCAGAGGGAATGAGAGGAGAAGATGAGAGCGAGGGAGGAGCAGAGAGGAAAACAGGAGCTAGAAGAAGAAGATGGTGGAGGAGAGGTCTTAAATGCATGTGGGTGAACATCTTGGACATATCTCTTGAGAGTGGTAAAGAGTAGAGATGCACCGGATCCTGATTTTTAGGATCCTGCCGGATACCGGATCCACTGCTTAAGATCCTGCCGGATCCGGAACCGGATACTGGATCCTACGAAAGGGTTGAAACACATAGCCTACTCGCACACGTGGGCCATTTTTATCACGTTGGCTCAAACTATTTAGACTGAAAAGCCTCAGCTACCGGATCCTGGAACCGGATACGGATCCTGTGAAAAACCCTATTATCTTGCCGGATCCGGATCTTGGATCCGGTGCATCTCTAGTAAAGAGCAATGGGCTCAGAGGAGAGGAGCAGAGTAGACTTGTGGATAGGAGAATCGTGGAGGGGGGCAGAGGAGAGTGGGACATGTAGAGAGGAGTGAAGGGGAGGAGAGGAGAGGAGAGGAGAGGAGAAGAGAGAGGAGAGGAGAAGAGATGAGGGGTGAGAAGAGAGGAGGCGGCCTCCTCTGAGCGTGGTAAGGGCAATGAGTTCAGAGGAGAGGAGAAGAGAGGAGAGAAGAGATCAGATGAGAGGATAGATAAAAGGAGAGAAGAGAGGATAGTTGAAGATAGCAGAGGAAAGGAGGGATGAGAGCAGATGAGAGCAGAGGAAAGGAGAAGCGGGGAAGTGAACTGCTCTCCCCTCTGAGCATAAGAGGAGAAGTAGTTGTTGAGTTGAGAGGACAGAGGAGAGTGCCGTTGGAAAGAGGACAGGATGAAAGAATGAATGGAAGAGAAAGAAGAAAGGAAATGAGAGGAGGGGAGAGAAAGGAAGGTAGAAAAGAGAGGATAGGAGAGGGGAGAAAAGTGGAGAAAATAGGAGATGAGAGAGGAGAAAAGAGAGAAGATGAGAGGAGGGGAGAATAGAGAAGAGGGGAGAACAGAGAGGAGATGAGAGCGAAGGAAAATGTTGTCCTCTCTCCACTCAGTGTGGTGAGGAGTGGCGACTTTAATGAGTCTAAATGCCTGAGGGACTTAATGAAGTAGCTGTCAGTAATCAGGCCTTGGTAATTAAACCGCAGCTGCTTCTGTTATTGAAGGGTTGTCAATGAGAGAGTTTCTGTGTGTGAGCGACTTGTGAAAATCTGAATGAAGATATACGTAGACAAAATGAAAGAGAGAAAGAGAGAAAGAGTTAGAGAGAGGGAGGGAGTGTGCCTGTGTGGGTATGTTTTTCTGTAATGGTGTGTGTGTGTGCGTGCGTGCGTGCGTGTTCCATTGCCCAGGGCACATCTCAGTAGAGTAGTGGCGGAGTAGAGTACAGGAGGAGAGTGAGAACGGGAGAGGGCGAGATGAAGATAGGATGAAGATGGGCAGTGTAGTGGCAGAGCACAATCTTGCTCTGTTGTAGGGCCTATCTTTCTCTCTCTCTCCTTCCTTTCTTCCTCTACCTCTCTCTCTATGTTCTTTCTCTCTCTCTATTCTCTCTTTTATGCACTCTCTTTCTCTCTCCATCTCTCTCTCTTTCTCTAGGGCATACCTGTCAACCATCCCTAATTTCCCGGGAAACTCCCTAATTTTGTCCCATTTCCCGATTTCTTCCCGATTTGAATTTTTTCCTGGAAGTATCCCGGATTTTTCACATTATCAAAAAAACGCTGTCGGTCCAGTAGGCTATTTATAGGCTACCCACGGCCTTGTCCGACGAGCCACACCCCCTCTTGAAGAGAGAGACAGAAGACGATATGCCAGATACCACCAAGAATTGAAGTTCCTTAAAAATACGAGCTGTCTAACTCTTTTCCTCAGAAACCGTCAGTTCATGTGACGCATAAAATAGCCTCGGAACAGCGAATCATGCAATTGACCTAATCACAACCTGTACCAGCACGAAGTTTTGCACAAACAGACAACTTGTGTGACAAAACAACAAGAAGAAACTCATTGCGCTCATTTCATTGTTTAGTTTTCATTGCATTGTTTCTCCACGCTGTAAAACGTGTTTTGAGGGATTTTAGACAGGATCTGTCTATGCACACGCGCTGTTGTGAAAAGCAGAGTAGAACGCACCGTCCGATCCGTCTCTGTCATCCCGTTGACTGTCAAAATTTGGCCTCTAGAACATTTCCTGGATTTTGGCTTAAAATATGGGAATTTTCACGGATTTTGGGAGCTCAAAGTTGACAGGTATGCTCTAGGGTCACTTTTCTTCGTGTTATCCTCTCTTCCTCAACCCATCTCTCCCTATGTTTTCTCTCTCTTGCACTTTCTCTCGTTCTCATTCTCTCCCTCTCTCTCTCTCTCTATATATATATATATATATGTGTGTGTGTGTGTGTATATATATATACAGTCAATCCGGAACAACGCTTCACTTTTTTCACATTTTATTATCTTACAGCCTTATTCAAAATACTACAAATAAATGTCTGTTGTCAAAATCCTACGCAAATTATTTCAGTATGACCTTGTGAAACAGTTTTGAAAATGTATAAACATGAAAAACAAGGAAATCATATTTACAAAAGTATTCACAGCCTTTGCTTAATACTTTATAGAACCACCTTTGGCAGCAACACTATTGTATTTGGACTCATTACTTTAGTTATGCCAATTTTATGGGGATTTTAAAAAGAGAGAGGTTACAAGAATGTCACATGCCATATATCTGCCATTTATGGAGCGATTTGGAAGGTTTTCACAGATTGTAGACGTCAGTTGAAGGCTATATCTGGCTATAATGATTCCCTCTTATTCACTCCAGCTTTTAACTTTTTTCCAAAATATTTGGCCAAAAAAGTTCCATAAGAGTGCGTTTTGTTGATATGCTGATTCCTATCTTTGTGGTATCTTGCAAGCCCAGAATTAATGGGACACATGATTTTTTTCCACCAAATCCTGTTGTGGGGGAGCCCCATAACACCCTCAAGTAGTTTCAGAAAGATTGGTTGACTATTTAAGGATTTATTCAAAATTTCTGAATTTAGCTGAGGTTACAAAAATGGCACACATTTGTATAAAAATGTTTTCTTATCTGCGACCATGTCGAAACAAAATTCTTGCCATTTTTTCTGTGGAAAAAGTGTAATCTGTAGTGCTTTTAGTATCCAAGTGGTTTCTGAGCCTAACTGGACATTTTTATCATTTTTATGAAGAATAATGATCTTTTGTGGCATTTTTGTAACGTACCTTTTTTCGCCATTATTCCACTCATACAACATCAATGTCTCAAATGATCAGTACAGATTCTGACAATATTGTGGGATACTTCATTTTATTGAAAATTAAGAGGATGTTTAACTATTAATTAATATTAATTAATCATGTGTTTGTGTGGCATTTCTGTAACCCTGCCTAGGGTTAGGGCTAGGGTTTGGTTTGACCAAACTGTGACCAGTACCAAAAAGCTATGTATATCATATAATCACAAGAACAATTCTGCCGTACAACTTCCAAAAGCAAAGGGAAAACCGAGGCAGAAGCACGTAACATCGATTACTGTTCATTAGCTTTGACTGCACTTATAGAACGTTGGGATCAACTACTGTTGACTTAAGGTCCTTTGCCTTTGTTTTATGTCCGATTCTCTTTTGCCGCGCTGAAGTTAAGGTTCTTCCAATGCACTGTATGTCATCGAAGCACTTTTCTTTCACACACTAACCCCAATAAAGATCTTTCACGAAGTGTTTCAGTGGTCTGGTTTATAAACAAATATTCATCAAGATGGCACATTTCTCACGAGGGAAGCGGATGGTGGAGATGGCACTAAAACGCAAACGTGACGATAAAGGTGAGAATGATGAATGAGAAAAAAAGCATTTGTGTGATTTACTTCAGGTTTTGTGAAATTCTGATTACTGAGGACGATTACCCTGTTAGCTAGTTAGCAATGCAAACTCGGGATGAACTTAGACACAAAAATATAGCCAACAGGTGCATACCACGTATACAGTGCCAGCTGTAAGACTGTTAACAAATAAGTCGAAGTCTGGATATGACTAACTTGTTTGAGAACAAGTTAGTGACAAGTGTTCACTACCAACCATCTTATCTGACAGCCCACTCACTGACAGAAAAAAACACCAGCACGCGCCCCCATGAAGGACTAAACTACCTAGCATATATCAACCAGCCAGGAGATAACTTAGATCGCTCCTCACCTTTACTTGATTTTCTGTCCAAATCCATGGATAACGACACCCAAGACCATTAATCCATTGATTAAATCCATTATCCGGTGTTCCAAAGTCTATTCACACTGTTAGCTTAATCCATTTTCCTGGAGTTGATTAGCTGCTAGTCTGTCCGTGTGCAGCTTGGATTCTGAAAAGTGTTTTGTCGCAAATACATCAATGCACGAATAACATCACAAGAAGCTGTATGTCTCGTAAAATTCGTTGTCTTTCACTCCTTTAGTCATTATGCATATTAAGATTAAGAAACTCCAATGCAATCATTGAACGAGTCCATAGCGCCTCCTCCACTGGCGCTTCCACAACTACTGAGAGTCGCAAAGTGCATTATCATTGCTTCCAACCAGGGATGTACTGGGACAAAAAAAATAACGGGCATTTACAGTCAAGAGTGGTCCAACAGGCATTGAGAGACAATGAAACCCGCGACAACACTTTTAGTCATTAGGAGCTATTTTGACCACAACAGCCAAATGAACATTTAACTCGGAGAGGTCAGCTGTAGCAGCATGAGGACTGATTTCGCTATGTTGAGGAGTGGACCAGGCCAATATCATAATTAGGCCACCGGGCAAATTCCATGTTTGAATGCTGTATGGCCACGTTAGCGCTTGGATTATGTTGTCGAGGAAACGATAAACAATGATGAATTGCGTTGTTTAACCCTTTGGTTTAACCTGACTGGTTGAGATCCTGCGCTGTTCTGTATCAAAGCATTTTGGACAGGAACAAATGTACACTACAAAAACACCTTAAAACACAAATTGCACGTTAGACCCCAACTTCACTGAGTTCCCTGAATATGCGACTTAAACTGGGCTTACACTGTGCGACTTTTGCCCCGATTTTACCCCGATTTGGCACTCGCACGAGTCGGGCCGATTTCTTGCTCAATCGCAGGTCAATCGTGAGTCTCGCATCGTGCAGTGTACATGGGGTAAGGACAAGCGATTTCGCCTCACGATCGTGCAATCGCAGGGTCGCAAGAAAATCAAAACGGTTTGAAATTCTGGTCGTGCCTCGTGCGTAAATCGCACAGTTAAAGGCGAAATGAAGCAGTGACCTAATATAGGGGTCTATAACACCAGTAAGATAAGCCAGCAAATATATATATATTTTTAAGTCTGAAATTTAAGCCGTTAATAAAAAAAATAAAGCACAAACACGTAACGTTTCCAGCCAACAGCGGGTGACGTCACGCGAATGGTAGTGTCCTATTCTAATGCTGTTATGATAGTAGTGAATTAAACTTTGGGCCTTGCGTGGCTGATTATGAGCTTATTTGCTTAACCCAAATGAAGCAAGAATACGTGTTTGGGGTCTTACACACCAGGGCGGTAAAGCGTCACGGAACGGCCGCGTTTTTTACCGGCGTCGGTGAAAATACATTGAAACATATGTGTCCTTACACACCAACCGGCGGTAGTCGAGCGTCAGCGGCGGGGGAGCCGGCTCCGCGCTGCGCTGCATTTGGAAAATAGAACTCGAGCGTATTTTTCACGCCGGCAACCGGCGGTGTCTCATTCAAAAGAATTGTAAAGTAGCATGCTAGCTTTGGCTGTGGGGAGGGTTTTGAAGAGGACTGGCCGCGCACGCCGACACTGTCAGTGTGAAAGGCAGAGAAAAACACGCCGGCCAAAACTAAGCAGAAAGACAGCGTTCGTCCCGGGACCGTTCCACCTTGGTATGTTTTGGCCCTTTGTCTGGGACAGAACAACTGTGAGGCATGAAGGCAGACAAGACATCCCATCACATGAACCACAGGTAAACAAGCAGCTTTTTTGCTGGTGACCATACAGTCGCTAACAAATTTTGGCATGAGCCAACATGATCACTTTCATAATCGTGCAATGTTGCAGTTCCCTACCTTCATCTTCCGATGATTTCGCCAACATTTTCCAGGCACCTGAATTAATTTTACTTCATGTGCCCACGTTTATCTGTGTTATCCAGTCAAATCCAATCCAGCCAGTTTGAGGATGCATTCGCGGCTTTTATAACAAAATAGTTTAATACAATAGATGCAGCTACTTTAATAAGCATGCCATAACTTAATTTAGGACATGATAGTTTAATGTGTGTACTCATTTCCCGTGGCATCAACTTCAAATCCCCAAAGCTCCTCCGACTCCGAGTGTCAAGTTGTTTTGTTTTGATTTTTGGTGTTTTGGTTTGTTGACCTCTGTTTTTCCCCAACTTGAAAAAGGTTGACTCCTGATGGAGATTTAAGACACTGGATCCCACTCAGAAAGACTTCCACAGACAAGAGTTTTCCTTTTTTGATTTTCCTCTTTTTTTTTCTTTTATTAAAGTTCAGTGCATTTTTCCACTTGAGTTCAGATCAGAAGTTTTAGCACAAGGAAAGGGTTTAAGGAGCTTGTATGTGTCGTCTTTCCCTCAGGTGGAAAAACCTGGAGGGAGACGTACAGACACAGAGAAAACAACAGAAATTAGTCAAATGTTAAATGTGCAAATTTTCATGTGCAAACAAGCAAGCAAGACGAGAGAGGGGATGGGATAGCCACACACACAGGCTGCGTCCCTTCCCTTCACAAAACTTTCCAAACTTCCGCCAATTTTGCAAGTTATTTTCTATTACTGAATTGGACCACATAGCCAACTTAACGACATGGGCTTTCAGATTAGCGTCCAACAATGCAGGAAAAAGACGTTATTGGTGATGGTCTGTCACTACAAACCTATGAGAGCGAGCAGCCCTCCTGACTCCTGTCCTATGGTGGATGCAATGGGTGGATGGCTGCAGCTATCCCACCATGCTCGTAGCAAAGGCTTTTTGACACAAAGTGATAATGACACTTGGCATTTCTCTTTCATCTGATAGTAGGTCTATAACATAGAAGACCCAGGGACAATGTAAAATGAACCACTCGTCCTTCTTCAATTTTACTGCCACGATTAGAGTCAGTTAGCTCTGTAGTTAGCACATGCTAACGTTAATGAATGGAAGGTTACATTAGCCACCAACTTCTACCATTCGCGTTACGTAGGCGGCGAACATGGCTGCGCCCTTGTGGCGAAACTCGGTAATAACATGTCATTTTTCAGCAAAACTACTTAAAAGTGCAGTCCAACGAAAATCCATTCGTTTATGAAAATAAATAAGCCGCCAAAAATGATAATTGTTGTCAGTGCTTCATTTCCACTTTAAAGCAGTGCTACAACCCGATTTGACACCTCACATGCAGGGTTCACGTTAGCCGGCTGTGGCCGGACATTGGCCGTTTGCATGCATGAATGGCCGGCAAAATAAAATGTGGCCAGACAAAAATGTCAGACAAAAATGACAGCAATTACTCAGTAAATAATATTAGCTCATTTTAAATAGGCCTACTTAAAGTTACAAGACACCAGTAGGCCTAATATGAAACTGAACAAAGCTGAAAATATTTGTGAATAGCCTATGTAAATTAGCTTGTCATAAACAGCACGCAATATTGCTTGCACTCTCGTCCCCACCGATGTTGTTCCCAATCACGTTATGCTTATAATCACTTGACTCACGCTGGCTGTTGTGCTGTCGAGGAACGATTCTGTTTTTTTGTAGGCTATTTTTACAATTATATCAGTGAACAGAACAAAGGGCATTGCATTTGCAAAACCTTCATGCCCAGTTGCGAAGTCAAGTCTAACGGTTTGGGACTCAATGGCATGCGCAGCATCGCAGTATCGAATCACTTTCACTTTTACCTCTGCTGAAAAATGGTGGTGGATCTCCAAGTAGGCTACAGAGGGTCAAGTTAAACATTCCAGAGAACGATGGACTCGCGAGAAGTCCCAGTGAAAGTGCATGCATGGCTTTATTGTTTTCATCACCGGCCAAAACGTGTAGCCCATATAGAGCATCGTACGGAACGTGTCAATTCCATTACTTTCGAGAGCGCAGAAAGAAACACAACGCAATACAGTTCAAATGTCAGTAGCGTCGATACCATTAGGCTACTGCACTATTACAGACATCGCCTCGTCACCCAATTTGAGTAGGGAAATCCTCTTCGGGATTGCTGATAAAACACACTGTTTGAGTTGATAATTTAGGGATCTGCGCACAGCGTTGGCTGGCTGTTTTTTCTCTCTTTCAGTTCGAGCTCTCGAGTGTGTGAAAGAAAGCGCGCGTTTAGGCCTACTCCCCGGCCGGTGCGCATAAGCAGGGCTCTAAATTAACACCAGCCAAATGGCGAAATGTTAGTGAAATGTAAGTTTTGCTGACAGAAAAGACCAATTTACTACACTTTGACCCATTAGGGAGTGTGTTTTTGGCTATTTGAGGGAAGGTCCGTTAGATATTTAAAATGTCCAGTATTCTGCAATACAGCCGGCCACTTGTCCGGTCAGTGAGAATTCTAGCGTGAACACTGCTCACATGCACAAATTAATAGGGCCGTGCAATTCGCTGTTGAGCGCGACCTCAGGTGCGCATGTTCCCTCCTCTGCAGACCGGGGAAACATACCCGTCGCGTCGTACGGTGGAAGCATTTCACTCGCATCCGACTGTCGGCTCATGTAGTGAGGACGTGAGTCGTGAGTTGTGAACTTTTAAACGGTGAAATTCCATCGTGCAGTGTGAGCAGAAGCTTAAGACCCACGAGTGAAAATATTGCACAGTGTATGCCCGGCTTTACTTGTATTGCAAATGTAATTTCTAACATTTCTTTAAATAAAAAGTGTCATATTTCCTATGGAACTCCATAATATTGAAATTGTGTCAGGGGCCAGATAAGATGGCATCAAGGGCTCTTACGACATTCCCCATCCCTCATCTAAATTGTGGGCGAGTTTCCAAGGGAAAACAAATTACATCCATTGCAGCATGGCATATGAGGAAAATATGAAAACATACACATTTAGTGGGCCACTTTAGTAGGCCTAGGCCTACTACAAGACTTTCCTTATCATTTTAAAAGTTTCATATATTTTTTCCTTATGGGGATTGTTGGTGAGGAATACCTAACAAACATAATTACCCCTCTAACTGCATTTTCCATTTTCTTCCTGCAGAGCACGAGGAGAGAATTCCCCCCTCAAAATTAGAGGCATATGAGTGGGATATTCTCCACAGCTGTCTTGACTCAAGTGCAGAGCTTTTCAGTGATGAGGAGCTCTTCAGTGATGAGGACCTGTTCACTGCACCTGCTGGGCCCACTCCTGCACCCACTGTTGTGCCCACCGCCGACTTGCCCACTGCTCTGCCCTCTGCTGCGCCCACCGTCGAGACTTCCGCCGTGCCCACTGCTGCGCCCATCACTGTGCCCTCTGACCTGTCCACTGCTGCGCCCACTCCTGCACCCGCTGCTGTCCCTCCCATGAGGGGGCCATGTGGAGTGAAGTGTCGGAGAAAGTGCTCTGAAAAAAATTCTGAAGTCCAGCGACAGGAGATCTGGTCAGAGTACTGGCGCTTATCGTACGCCCAAAAACGTGCCTTCATTTTTTCCTGTGTCAGCCAGATAGCAGCAGCAAAGATCAACACCAACCCTAGCAGGGAAAGGCACAGGTCGTTTGTATACAGGCTGCAGGACATAAACAAAATCCCACAACAGGTATGCAAGCTTTTTTATCGACTCTCGGCTACCACCCCACCAACGACAGCTTGGTTCTTGCCGTATTGGGCAAAAAAACATCAAAAAACCCCTCCAGTGCTCTGGCTCCTCCTGAGGACAAAAGAGGAAGGCATGAGCCAGCCAACAAGCTCAACATGGCACCAGTGCTTCCACCCGTCTGCCAGCCACTACAGGAGAGAGCATGCTGCATTCCGTCGCTATCTCCCCAGTGATGTCACCGTGACGGTAGGGACACATAGGCGGCGAAGCGAAGACAGGCAAAATCCAACCGTCATCAGGTCGTCGCGGCGAATCAAATGGAATGGAACAGTTATGTTGTTGATTTGATTGGGCCGTGGCAGGCGAATTCGCTCCTCATTTGCATAACATTAAACTTTCTTTAATAATTTCGCTTCGCTCCTGTTCGCTTGCAATCGCTTGCCTTCGCCTCTCTCATAGGAATGAATGGCAAAGTTCGGAAATTCGCGTGTATGTGTCCCTACCGTGAAGCTGATGTTTAGTGACTTCATTGAGAAAGGTAACAGGTGTTCCTATGAAACATATCGAAAAGCAGTGAAGTCACTAAACATCAGCTTCACCAAGCTTGGGGAGGAAGAATGCGAGTGTTGTCTCTTACAGGAACAGCATGTGAAGGAGGACCATCAGGGGGAGGCTGTAAGTGACTGCCCGCAGTGTCAGAGGTGGCAGGACCAAGAATTGCAGCAGAGGATATCACCATCAAATTCTTTGAGTCAGGGCACACATTCATGAGCGCTGACAGCTAAAGGGCCTTTCCCATTACTAATCTCCAACCCTACCCCTTTGCCTTCCTCTTGCCCCTCGTGCTTTCAAACAAAGCCGCAAGGTGTAGGGCTTGAAACGCAACCCCTATGGATTGGGATGCCCCTTCAACAATCACGGAATGACACTCACAGCTGTCACTAATTCCATGCATTAGGTTGACGTTAATAGCGATTGTTTTCATGTGCGTTTCACGGAGAAAAGGGCCATAAAACATTAGGACAATGTTAAACTTAGTGCAATGGAATAATTATTACCACTTTAAAACCGTCAATTGCGGCGAAAATACTGAAACTTGTGTGCTGTTGTGGGTGCCGCGGCTTGCCGCCAATTTTTAAATGAATTCGCAATGCATTCAGGGAAACCTGTCGTAGCCCTCCGTTGCAGAGTCTGGTGTCGAAAAAATCTCCGCGCGGAGGGGTGGAAAGCCCTTTTCTCTACCCCTACCCATCTGTCTGAACGTGAATCGGGATGCCACTACCCCTACACGTGGATGCGCAAAACGGAGGCAAAGGGGTTCGCGTAGGGCTAAGGGGTGTAATGGGATTCACCCTTCACCATGGGGTGGAGCAGGAGATGCGGCGTAGGGCAGGTGGAGTGTACGACTGGAGCGATTTCCTCTCTGTCATCTCCAAATCGAACTCCAGCAGACTGGAGGTGGTGGAGCTCAAATGTGAAGCTGTAGGGGCATGGAAGGATGGCCATTCGGCAGTCAAAACCAAGATGCTGCCAAGGCTGGCGGAGTTGAAGGTGGTGCAGGTTCGGAGGGGTTCCAGATGCATGTATGGACTATTGGGACTCTGGGACTGTTCATCGGTTGAGATGCGTCCTCTGCTACCTTTGAGGCCTTGAATTCGGCGATACTTTCCGGTAGTACCAGGCGTTGAATATCCTGATCCATCCGTTCAAGTATCCTTTTTTTTAATTTAATTTTCTGTACGATCCATCCATCTGGACACAGTGTCCCGCAATTCTTTTAAATGTGGCTGCGAGTTCGAATTTGTAAGTAATTGATAAGAAATAAAGTGCTTCAAGCTGCCTAGGTACGCACAAACTGTGCCTGGGAGATAATGTCGTTCTGCGCAGTGGCTCTCCAAAAATTTAGCTTGAATGCCCTCTTTTTCCAGTCCTGTCATTGACAGGATAACCTGCTCCTGTCTGGCGTGCTGGAGGGCTGAAAGTTTGTCCTTCTTTCCCCCATCGGTAGAGTACAGCCATTCTTTAAAGGAGGAAAATTCTGGGTCCAGGGAGTGGGTATGGGGGGCAATCGCTATTCCGACATACCGCTATTCCGACATACCGCTATTCCGACAGCCGACATACCGTAGGGTTAGGGTTAGGGTCAGGGTTAGGGTTAGGGTTAGGGTAACTGTATGCACTCTCCCTAAACTGGTAAAAGCTGAGCAACGTAGCACAAACCAAAGAAATTGCATAACTCGCGCCGGTATTCCGACAATAGACATCAATGTCGGAATAGCGACATGTCGGAATAGCGCCACGTAACCAGTGGGTATGTTGATCTCTGACCCTTGCTGCTCCAGAGTAGCCTCGCGAGCCATCCTACGTACTTCCGCCAAAGGAATGGCTTCACTACTGTAGTCTGGCCATGCTTCTCTGTGGAGTGCTTGGAGCAGTAGAATTTTGATCGCAACGCCCCCCCCCCAGAAAACAGCCAATAAGCGAATACGCCCCCCATGTGGGGACGAAAGGGGGAGAACGCTCGTGACAATGACGTACACATCTGCGCCAGAGCCATTGGTCTGCGCTATGTTGTTGTTGAGTAACTGCCAGCGATTGGGTGAGAGGTGTCCAATAATTTCAAACTATAACTGAGTGCAAACTTCCTGCTTCCTACAATCGCTTCAGAGCAAACAAATGCCAGACCATAAATACGAAATGAAATGGTAGTATTATGGAATGGTCAGGACCAGGCTAGCTCCAGAGTGCATCAGTTTCATATGTTGCGCCATTCTTTTTACAACCCTGCCACACCCGTACACAGGGCATTTTTTGGCCTTGTGCCTGTCCTTTCTTGACAAACCCGCTCTTACTCCAAGCTCCCCCACAGCACCAAGGGCTTTTTTGTTTCCCCATTGATGCACTTCATGTAGGTGCCTGGGAAAATGGAAAACTTTCGCCCCACAGTTCTCCACAGGACACCTCTTCTTCTCCCTCTTTCCCTTCATCACACTTGTCACCGCCTCCTCTGTGGTGATGCTTCTCTTCCTCAACACTGATGAGGAACCAGAGTCCGAGTCCTCTCCTTTTGGGCTGTACAAGGAACCACTGGATGCGATGGACTCTTCATCACCAGACATCTGCAAAAAATCAAACAAATGAACACACAAAAATTAGTTTTCATATGAAAATTCTACAGAGAAAACAGTGAAAACTGGTCTTGCATTTAAATGCTAGATACACTCTCTCCTATAATTACAAAAGTACAAAAAAGTAATGTACACAGTAATGTCACAGATATTCCATAATGGGAAAAAATCTGTCCACTGGCCTATTTACAGTTTAACAGTTTAGTGCAGTGTTGCCAGATTGGGCGGGTGGCTGCCCAATTGGGCTACTTGGGATGAGCGTCGGCGGGCAAAAACGGGAAAAATTGGCCATTTGGCGTATTTTTAAGCCATTTTTAAGCCATGGGCCCATAGAAGTCAATGTAATTTGTTGAATTTGGGCGGAATTTAGCGCATTTTGGCGGTTTTTGAGAACCTTTTGGGCGGGATTTGGTCAGACACATCTGGCAACACTGGTTATGCTGTGATAAGCAGCCAGGCCTGATTAAAGATCTTGACTTCACATTACATCAACCTGACACTTTTATCCAAAGCGACTTACAACTATTAAAGGGTGTTGGTTACTACCCCTGGAGCAATGCAGTGTTGTTCTATGAATATAACGTGTGTTTGGGTGCTTTTTTTTATTTTTCCACTTCGACTTTGTTTTTCTTTCCTCTTTACTCCTTCAGCAACTATATTCATTGCTTGCTTTGAACTTGTCTCAATTGCATAATACAGTATATGAATATTAACCTAATGATGTCGTAGTACTGTAGTGTACCTGTAGTTTAATTTTGGGGCTCTCTGTGATGTCACAGACATATTACATTACATTGCATTTGAGGTGACACTTTATCTAAAGCTTCAACCATGAAGTGAGGTAGTGGGTGGAAGGATTGAAAACTGCAGCCCTCTTATCTATGATGATTATTTTATGTGTAAATATGTGTGTTATGTCTTGTGGGCAATGTCTTTATTTATGTGTGTATGCTACTTGACACCTTAATTTCCCCCTGGGATCAATAAACGATACTCTACTCTACTCTAAAGTCCATCTCATTAGCCAGTTGGCCACTATACACACACATCTTTTTCAGTGTTGCCAGATTGGGCGGGTGCCCGCCCAATTGGGCTACTTGGGATGAGCGTTGGCGGGCAAAAACGACTAAAATTGGCCAGTTGCCTTTTTTTCAGTCGTTTTGGGCCCATAGAATTCAATGTAATTTGTTGAATTTGGGCGGAATTCAGCGCATTTGGGCGTTTTTTGAGAGCCTTTTGGGCAGGATTTGGTCAGACACATCTGGCAACACTGATCTTTTTTACTTTGGTGGTATGACATTCTTCTAATCACCAGAAATAAAAGCCCATGGGGTGTTATGTCTGGTGAGTTACACTGCTTTCAACTCATGTTAATTATTTCTTTTTTTATGTAGAGCTGATGATCCCATCATCATTTCACTACAAATAGTAGGTTACGTATGTGACAATTGAAATAACTTGAACTTGAACCGGAGAACAATGGGTTAATATGGAATGTGAAATTGTCCAATCACATGTTGCTTCCTAAGGTGCTTAACTGCCTGGTCTGGAGCGGACTTCCCATAGAATGTAATACCTCTTCTGGAACTTCCCTTCCGCACCAGTAGGAAATAGTAGTAGGCCTAGTGCTATTTTCAGACAAGGTCACAATGTATTTTGATACCGTTTTGCTTTTTGGGTGGCTTACCTTTTTACACAACTACGGAGGCCTAATGGTAACGTTATTGTACGAACTGAAAGGTGGGTGTGTGACGCAAGCTAGCCACCTAGCTGCAATGTTGACCTGCCGTCGTCGATGGACATGATGGCAAAAACACACCAGAAATATAAAATATGATGAGTACACAAGTTTTATTATTAATTCTTGGAACCATGTGGGGATCTTGTGGAACGTTTTTTTTTTTTTTTTTGCGAATTGTGAAATGTCATGATTGGTCAACCTGATCTCCACGGGATCTGTGTCCTCAAGCACGGATTTTTTTACTCAAAATCTGTGTCTGTGAGGACGGATTTTGCTGAAATTCCGTGTTTGAGCACACATTTTTGTACAGCATGACAGATACAATACTAACAAAAAACTGAAGTACTGGCGGAACTCTGTAATAAAGTATATTTGTGAGTATGTGAATGAACTGACGAGAAAAATTGCAGCTAGGTAATCTGGCATTTCTGACCAGATTGTGAACGACAAAGTTATTAAATGCTAGCCTGTCATTTCAGAACAGAGCATCGCAAAATCAGTGGACGTCAATAGGACCTACATTTTTTTACACTACTTTCAGATATCGTAACAGATATTTCCTACCAACAGCACTGCACTGTCCCACACATGGGACAGGCACTGGTGCTTCTTCTTGTTTGCAGCCCAGGCGTCCACGCTCTTCTTTAGATTCTCCATTTTTTTCTTCAGCCGCACCCCAGTCGGCTGGGCTGCCTTGCACTTTGGGCACGTTTTACAGCCATTGTAAATTTTTTCCCTGCAAGAAGTGCAGGACTTTTGGAGCCCTCCACCATGAGGGGGTGGCATGTTCCTGTAAAACAATAAGCAAGGTTGTATGTGATTTAGTGTTAATACACAAAACATGTGGTGTTGGGTAGATATATATTAAAGATGGCCTCTCAACGTCATTTGATTAATATTGCTGTGTTCCCCATTGTTATTGAATGTGTTACGCGTTGGTCCTGTTTTAAAAAACGTTCTGGTTGCTTTGTTTCAAGCCGTTTTTGCAAGCCAGCAATGTGGCTTGTGGAGAAACGAGAGGGTGTTCCGTGTTTCTCGTGGAAAAGCGTCTCTGATTGGCTTACTCTTCCTGCTCTCGTGGAAATGCGTCTCTGATTGGCTCAGTCCTCCTGTGCCTGGATAGAATGTAATTGGAAACAGAGTCGCCACTTCTCCGGGTGGTACTGCACTATAGGGGCGCCAACGGAGGCGTGCATGCTCCATTCAGGGCTGTGCTCTTTCGACAGCGACCCCTAGGCGAGCTACAGGAGTGGGCCAGCTACCAGAGTGGGCTTGCTCTATGGATGAGGCTTTGTGCTGTGTGTGTACCTGAGAGTAGCAACCAGCTGATAGCTAAGCTAAGCTAGATTTCGGGCCACCAGACGTTGCTTGTATTGAAAACAAGCAGAAAAAAATTACTCGACATGTTTTTAGAAAAATGGATCGACATAAACCTTTGTGGGCAACGCCTTCTTTCGACGTGACGAAACACAGAAAGGCTTTCGTGATTCGCTCGTTTCTCTGCATTATTGATGTAAATTGGGAAACACCGGGAAACACAGCCAGGCGAGGTGACGCACCGCTATGAGAGCCTTGCAAGTGAGTTTAACTTGGGGTGACCGTCCGATCTTCAAAAGGAGTGAGTAAAACTGTGTTTTATCGGAAGTTGGCCTTTAACATACTGCTTCCATGCTTAGTCCTCAAGCAGCCTAATGCTACCAACATCTATGACGAACATAGACGTGCAAAACTGTTTGAAGACCGATGTGTAGCCTATAATAGAGTGTGAAATGGCTGTGTGTGCAAAGCTTACTGTCTATATGTTTAGGTTAAAGAAAAACAAACAATTATAAGGGTATAGTGGAAAAAAACATCATTGAAACATGGAATATACTTATTTATCATAGATTAATTAGCAATATCCAAAAAACATGGCTTGACAAAAATGTAATGTTAATTATTTGCAAGTTTGCATATGTTGACATTCCATTCTCTGCTACACCACTCCGTAATGCAACTTCATGTTGCTATGGCGCATTGACACTCCCCGCTCTAAAGTAAGAGTAAGATTTGGGGTTTGTGGCCTTGTTGTGGCCAACCGGTAGGGAACCCATCTACCATGCGGCTGACCTGGGTTCAATTCCTGGCCCGGGTCCTTTGCCGACCCCTCCCCATCTCTCACCCCATTCACTTCCAGTCCACCTCTCACACTGTCTTGTCAAATAAAATTTAAAAAGTCTTTAAAAAAATAAATATAAATAAGATTTGGGGTTTGTAATAGGTTTAGTTTCTGTTATGTAATAGCATAGTATGTTGTGTAATAGCACAAGTTCACACTTTGTTGGAATGCAGAAATAATACAGAAGCATCAAGGTGGCCTCTTCATGCAGATAGGTTCATAACCAGGCCTCTTCATCCTTTGCTGAGAAAAACAGGCTAGATATTGTTATAATATGAGTCTTTGACAGCAAAGATTGAAAAGTTTGGTGGGCCTATCTGCACCAAGAGGTCATTACGGGAACACAGCATAGGTTCATAGGTTTGATACATACCTAATTGAAATATAAATGCCAATGACAATAAATAAATAAATATGAGAGAGAGAGAGAGAGAGGGAGAGAGAGTGGCTCTTAAAAGTGCCTTTTGTTTTTTTCAAAAAGGGGGCGAAATCTTATCCGTAGGCTGTAAGAAACAAACAAACACAAATAACATATTAGAGGAAAGCGACAATATATGCCAATACACTCATTCTACGTTCAAAGTGTGTTAATTGGCTAGAACTGCCCTAATAACTAGAACTATGCCTACTTGTACCACAGATTCTAAAGGAGCTGTGTTTCTATCTCAGGGTCAGGAAATCAATCGTTGTTTGGATGCTAGTCTGTTAGGCTACAACTTGCACCTGCCCTTTGCGATAACTTACCTGACAAATGTCCCGGAGGTGATGGTACGATTATACGCGGCATCTTCTTTACATTTCGCTTCGATAATTAAAACGGTTCAACGCGGTTACATACCAAGACAATTGTTAAGGTTTAGGTAGGTTAAACGTGAAGCGAGATGTTAAGAATAATGGCGAGCTAAGTCGCACCGTCAACTCCAGGATATTGATCAGATATTTTGCAAGACAAAATGTAGAACTATTGGTCTGCAAAGTTTTTCTTAGTATGCGACCCCGTAGAAGGCCTTGTCCGTTTTAAGGACCAAAGCCAAATAAGAAGATAGAGGTTTATTTGTGTCTATATTTTGGCCTGCGGATCTAACTTCTAGGCGGAGATGTTACGGCGGGCTCTTGACCAGTCTAGACCTAGCGATAGGCTAGGCTACAGGACATTGAGTGGCATTATCACAACTTCACATAAATGCAGCTATGGGCGGTAATGGGATATATGCCTATTTTGAAACACGACTTACACGTGATATGGGTAATAATTACGTAGCAGCTTTGATTGTTGGCCGGGATGGATGGAGTGGGACCACAGTGAGGCACGGTTTCCTCAGTGATGGGGAGGAGTAGGGCTTCCAGGGATCAGAGTGGAGCAACTTGTACTCCATGCTGCCATCAATGTTGTATCTAGAACACATTAAAAAGGGGTATTGGGGAACAAAGAGCAAAGGGTTAGGACAAACTCAGAAGGCAATTCAAAGGTACAAATCAAAACAATTCTTCAGGTTGATATGGCTATTGTTAATGGCTAAGTATTAATGGAAGAGACATCTATAAAAAAAAACCTGATTGCCTGAAGGTCATGCACGGTCGGATCTCCAACTTTGCTGCCTGGTCGCAGAGACTTACAGATGGTGACCTTACTGAAGTCTTGGAAGAAGGTGTGGTCAACGTATTGGACGTCGTAAGGGAAGGGGCGGGAACGAGGTCCGCGGATGACAGCTACATACTCATGAACGGCGTGATGTTTTCCATGTGCGTTACGCCCATTTGTGGGGGAAAACAGGCAATGCAAGTCAATTGGTGATGTTGGGGTTTAATAAACGAAAGATAAGGACCTGTAGACAAGCGTTGTTCACGCGCAACATGCCGAAAATGTGTCGTGTTGCCGGCTGTTCAAATAATATAGCCGAACAGCCGTGGCTGAACCATGGAAAGTGTTCATTTAGGCTAGCCGATGTAGCATGTAAGTCAATGAGACATTCGGTTTGTTTTCACCCATAAAGGGGCGTAACGCAAATTTAAGAGCAAAGTACCCGGATGGCCGTTCATGAGTATACTCGGGGACATGGACATCCCGATCCCGCATCTTCCTCTCGATTACACTGTGGACTGAATCGCACTCCATTTGGGTGTGGCCTCTTTCCAGGTACTTCTGAGTAACGGTTTTCTTCGTCTCTGTTGCAAACTTCAGCAGTGCATTGCTGAGCACGAGGTTTCTGTTTTGGTATCCACATCCATCACTCCAGAGGACAAACTCGCTGTACGACGCTTGGGTTTTCAGGAAGTGTACAATACACGAGGCAAATCCACTGGCAGAGAGCCCCGCCTCCCCCTCATGCCACAGGTAATTTTGTGCTGCATGTGATGCCATGTTGTAGATAGTGAAATTGTGCACACCAAGCTTCATCTTGTAGTACAGGGCCGATGCTTGAAGTTTTGGGCACAGCAGAAGGCTCTGAAGGTCCATGCACGCCACTAAGCAGGTGTTGGTAGCCAGTTGTTTGTCATTTTCCTTTTCTTCTCTAGCATCATCTTTTCTCTTTCGGTGTTTCTCCCACACAGCAGCCTCGATGTTCCCGGCTTTGAATGCACAGCAGGTGTCGCATTGATCTTTTTTTGGATGGAATAAGGAAAGATTCAGTTGGTTGAACGCTACTGTGAAAACCTGTCGTGAGAGTGGTCTGATGCTGTTGTCTGAACATGCCTGCTAGTATAAGGAATGCAGATGAGATATAGATTTGAAGTAAGGCTCCAAATGCAGCTTGGACGAGGAGGCCCTACAATATTGTGACGGCACTTTTGGAAGTTTGGAAAGAAATGTGTTTAGAAACTTGTGCTCTTCAGTAGTCACCTTCACCCTCTCTGTCTTCTTGGGACTATCTCCTCTTCTTCCTACCCACTTCAGGAATGTCCACTGCCTGATCCCAAGTGTAGACAAGAACATCCTCTGACAGACCCTCATTCTTTTCACATCTACACATAAAAAACAGAACAGAGAAGCAGACCTCCTAGATGTGACAGCTTCTGTTCGGCGCCGCTTAACACCACTCACTTCCACCATTGTTTTTACGTACATCCTCCTCTCTTTCCAGTCTAATTTTTCCCAGAAATACTTGAAAATGTCCATCCTCCGCCCTTCATCAATTTTGCAGCAGTCAATTTGTTTTGATTTCTGGCAGGACGCACTCTGGCACCTCTCCCTCATTTTTCTTTCTTCTTTCATGATGCTCCCGTTTCTGCTCCTTCCAATGTAAGATTGACCCATCATCCTCCATTTTTTTTTAACATTGATTTATTTTAATTTAGCGCAGGATCCCTCGCTTTCACCTAAGAATGACAGAGGTTAACCATTAGAATAGCAATTAACAGTGTTCACTTCCCTGTCTGACTTTCTCAATTCTACTTTCCTGCAAACTACAAACCTTCTTCATCCCTGACGCTTCCCTCAAATGCCCTATCATATCTCATGCTCACAAGCTCGCAGATCTCCTTTAAAGAAAATGACATCCTAGGGGGAGGGAGAAATGTACATGAGAACAAAAATATATCGCGCCATATCGCAACACGGCAACACATAACCTTGCGTAATTTAGGGATATCTGTACATTAAGTAGGCTAACATCTCATCATGTAGCAACCTAGCACCACTTTTAGAAATGCTTTGGCATCGTTCAAGTTGAGCGCGTGATTTTTCCTAGTGACAATCGTCATGACCGCAATATATATCCATGGATTAAAGCAAAAAAAGTAATCTGACTGAAGTCTTTACCGGTTCAGCATCCCCCTGGACCCCTTCGTAAACAAAATGTAACCATGGTTCAGCCCTCAACACGGAACACACTGTGTAATCTAAGCAAGGAATGGCGGGATTAAGAAAATAATCGATCAGATGCCTCACCAGACTGTATTTGGTAACATGTTTTGATCATTGCCACTAATTTCAGCATATAGCCTGTTCAATTTATACAACAGTAAGCAAAATGGACACACACACTACTGTTACAGCTAGTCTAAATTCGTAGGCAAACACTAGCGCTTCCTCCTCTCGCCCCCCATTCTCCAATCAGTACTAATATCCCATTTTAGTTCAGCTGACGCAAAGTAAATTGTCATACAGACATTTCAGTTGAGCTGTCACAGTAACGTCAAACTTTAATCCATGGATATCATACAAAGGAATTTGATAAACTTGAGTAAGGACTAAATCTAAAAGAGACCGATGTTATTTTCACCAGGCCTTAGCAAGCTAGAAGTGGCTAGCTCGCCAGCTGTGGTGAAATTTGGCGTGTTTGGAGACGCTAATTTTGTGACGATTCAAACCCCAGACACAGACAACAATCGTGTCAACATCGATATATAACAGTTGTTAATATATTTCAGCAAGGATAAGCAAGAACATCGTTGACAACATTGAAACTTTACCTCAGTGTTTATTTGCTCGCTTCAGCTTAGCCGCCTCATTTGGAAGGGGCCGGGGGCGAAGGGGAGGAGGAGGGAGATAAGTGGCATGACGGACAGCTTTGTCACCCAATGGATATACGCGAAAAACTCATGACGTATTTTCACAATCTTTCATTGGTCATTGAGATACTTGACGTGTACGGTATAAGGACATGGACTTGGAGATTCTATTGGTCGAAAAAACTCAAAATGACAAAAAATGGAGATACGTGGTCTGTATCGGACAGCGACGATATAATGTGGTAAGCCAAGCTACCTCAAACCATACATTTCCTGAATGCACATGATGTGTAATGTCATTTCATGCATGCAAAGCCATGTCCCACCACTGTACTGGTGAAAGATTTGACCTCACATATGGTAACTGAGCGTTGTATACTGAGCAGCTGAACTCACAGTCAGTGTATTTATTGGGGTAGCTCAGTGATACTTACACAAAAGGTG
>NC_085873.1:44805034-44808040 GCF_034702125.1 Engraulis encrasicolus | reverse complement strand
TCCCAATGTGATCTCACTCCATCAATTCGTTATTATTACATTTTGCCACGTACCTCCTGAGGTGTGCTTGCATATCAACTGTTACTCGTACCCGCGGTTGGAGACATTTGTGTAGACCAGTGTTTCTCAACCGGGGTGCCGCACGCCCCCCTCAGGGGTGCCACGGAAACGTGGCTGACGGTATGTGAATTGACCTAAATAAATAAATGAAGTATGTAATATAATACACATTTGTATGAATTAACAAATGACTGCTTAGTCAGTGGAATCTTTCATCTATCATTTACGCACAATAAAGTACATTTAGGTCACCCCAGTATGGCCTTCACATAGCCTGCCTGAGATACAGCGGTAACTTCGAACGTCTCCAAATGTGTTACTTTTCCAAGTTTGTGTGGTATCGGATGCAATGCCATGTTGGTTTGGCGTGCCTTGAGACTATATATTTGTTGTTCCACACAGGAAAAAGACAGCTGGAGTGGGATAGCCAGGACGGTGGATCGGCTCTGCTTCTACCTGGTGACGCCGGTGATGACGCTTGGCACCGTCATTATCTTCCTGATGGGCATCTACAACCATCCTCCCCCGCTGCCCTTTGAAGGAGACCCCCACGACTACCTGGAATCCAACCCACGACTCATATGATCACGCAACGGGGCGGGGACACTGTGTTGTGGCGTACGTAGTAGTGCAATCCGCACTCACAAACTGCGTCTCACTATTTATTTCGCTTGTTAGCCGAAACGCGTTTGCTTTTTGGACATGGTGGTAATATAAATAAATAAATAATGAGACGCAGTTTGTGAGTGCGGATTTTTCTTCCTTAAGTTGACGCTTTTTATCTCGCACCCAAAGACTTTCGTTTTTCCAAGAAGTTGAGCGCGTCCTTTGCCAATACTTGTAGTAGTAGTGCGCCCATGCCATATGAGGCTATTTGCCCATGGGGTCCTATGGGTTCAAATCCAGTGTGGGTCATTTCCCAAGCCTACCCCATCTCTCTTTATACTTGTACACTACAGGGCAGTCAGGGGCAAGCGGTTAGGGTGTCAGACTTGTAGCCCAAAGTTTGCCGGTTCGACTCCCGACCCGCCAGGTTGGTGGGGGGAGTAATTAACCAGTGCTCTCCCCCATCCTCCTCCATGACTGAGGTACCCTGAGCATGGTACTGTCCTGCAGCACTGCTCCCTTTCGGGTGCCATTGGGGGCTGCCCCCTTGCACGGGTAAGGCATAAATGCAATTTTGTTGTGTGCAGTGAACACTTGTGTGCTGTGGAGTGCTGTATCACAATGACAATGGGAGTTGGAGTTTCCTAGTTGGGCTTTCACTTTCGGCATTCACTACAGTATATGCACAGAAAACTGGTCGCTGGGGCAGGATACTTTCTGAGGAATAATTATGTACCAGCCGTGACAACCCTCCAGCATGGCTCTGAGCTAAAGGTGTCGGGTTCGGCCAATAGTTCAGTGAGGTTTCGGGAAGGTTCACTAACGTCACTTATCTCTCCTAGCTCTCATCCATTAGTCCAGGGGTGGGGAACCTTTTTCATTCGAGGGGCCACTTCAAATTCCTACAAGGGTCATAAAAGTCCTCAGAGGGCCGTACTATGAACACAAATCAGGATTTCCCCATACAATTTAGGCCTATATTGAAGGTAGGCACCTTTAAAACAGTCCCCGTCTTCTCTAGGTCCCCTGAATATAATTTAATTGCATTGGAAATGTGATTTCCAAGATTTCTTTACAAAATATGTCATATTTAATGCAAAGTTGCATAACATTCAAATAATTTCAAGGGCCAGATAAAACGGCCTCAAGGGCTGCAAACGGCCCTCGAGACATAAGTTCCCCACCCCTGCATTAGACATACCGTCCATACAGAGAAATGGCAGTGCACTGTGTACAATGCAGTGTTGGGAGTAAGACATTATAAAAGTGATCAATTACTGTAAGGTATTACAGCAGGAAAGGCTGTTATAGTATATACAAGTTACATGACCCAAGTTCAACAGCCACTCTCATGTGAACAAATAACATCTCCGCTCCAGATGCATGTCTTTTGCTGTGAATTATGTTATTGACAGAGTGGGGATGATCATGGGGAAGGTGCATATTTGCATACCAATTAGTGACTTAGGAATGCTTCCTGTGTTTAAATCATTAAATGGAATGGGACCCACCTATCTACTAGATATGTTTCAGCTGCATTCACCAACCAGGTCACTAAGGTCAACGGAGAAGAATTTGCTGGTGATTCCATAAGTCAAAACAAAGTGTGGAGAGGCAGCCTTTAGCCTCTATGCTGCAAAGCTTTGGAACCAGCTTCCAGATTGACGTAAAAAAAAATGCACCCACTATTGATAGCTTTAAATAGACTCAAGACAAAGCTGTTATCAGATGCTTTCCCCTAGCTTAAATTATATATCATTATTTTTGTATTTTTTTTAAATACCATATATTTTATCTTAATGTTTTAAAATTACTTTGACTTTGACTTTTCTATTTTTTTCTATCTTGTTTCCTTTCTTTTTGCATTTGTTTTTTGTGAAGCACATTGAGTTGCACCTGTGTATGAAAGGCGCCATACTAATATACATGCCTTGCCTTGCCTTAGCATACAGGCTTCTGTTGCAAAATATGTATATATAAATGCCAGCATTTCCTTTTTGTTGTCAACCTTTGGTCGTTTGATAAGGCAGCCTTAAAATGGTGGTTATCAAGTGAAGAGAAAATCCGAAATGCTCAGGGAATTGTTCAGAAAAAATATTGAAGGTGCTCTTTGGTGTTGGGGAAAAAACAATATCTTGTCAAAAAGGGAGTCCAAGGCACTCTTCTTGTGGAAAAATATTAAAAAGCCTTTATTGAAACATGGCTAAGAAGTTTAAAAACATGGGAGCAGAGACCCACGCGTTTCGGCGCACGACTTCTTCTGCTCAAACAGGAATTAATTAGTTATTTATGAAAATCTGTGATTTCCAAGAGCAAAAAATATATTTCAAAAGTATTTGT
>NC_085873.1:44795034-44800034 GCF_034702125.1 Engraulis encrasicolus | reverse complement strand
TCTCCTCTCCTTCAGTCTGTCCCTCTGACAAGGCCAAGTGTATCAACTTCACAAACGATGCAACTGAGATACAAAACTTGTCTTTAAAGTTGTCGAACTACATCATCAAGCATGTTGTAGGTCTTACGCTTTTGCAGTTTCCTGCTTCCTCTACATTGGGGTTGTGATTTGTAGTTCCAAGGAACCTGATCTTTTTTTGACTACTGCCTTTGGGGGTTTCTAAGACAGCGATACCCATTCACTGAAAGAGAGTCCAAAAGTAAAGGATGTTGTGCAATGAAGAAGAGAGTAGCTTTCATACATTCCTGCCCAATGCACTGTCTCAAAGATGTCCACATGTAAGGGAAGTCTTCGCAACTGAGATGCTACAGTACCAGCTTGGTGTCAAAGTTTACAAGTTACAAGTTTACACGTTTATTTATTTAAAAAGGGACAGCATATATTACCAGCATTTAAACAAAAATGCTAAATACACAAGATTATAGCCATGAGGCTCATTTCCATATTTTGTCCCTTGACAGGTTTGATGTTCCAAAAAAAAAACAAGGTTAAAACAAAACTAAAAATACACAGTTATAGGCCTAGTACACAGTTGTAAAAGAGTCAAAGATATTTCACACATTTGAAAAATAAATAATACAAAATACAAGTACAAGATACAATAGGCCTACCCAAATAAGTTAAAGAACAGCTGCCAGTACTAGTAGCCTAACTATGTGAAATTATGTTGACAGCATTGTCAATCCAGTAACCACAATTTTAACTGTTTACTGGATGAGTTTACTGTTGGCAGTCTTGAGGTATGTCATACCTCATTTCTACTTCTACACCACACACACATGCATGAACGCCCGCACACAGACAGATATACAAAAAAATAGTTAGGCAAAGCAGTATAACGTCCTCCACACATACACACAGACACAGACACACACACACACACACACACACACACACACACACACACACACACACACACACACACACACACACACACACACACACACACACACACACACACACACACACACACACACACACACAGTGTATGTGCATCATATATTCCGTATGAGTCTAGAAATGGAAATGTCTTTTCATCACGCCTAACCCAATCTCATGAAAACTCATCAACAAGCACAAAACTTGAATAAGAGAGCGGGAGAGAGAGAGAGCAAGAGAGCAAAAAAACAAAAAGGAAATAGAAAACGGAGCAGTGTGCACATTCGCAAATTACCTTTACATTGACAAATCTCATCCAGTACAAGAGATGCAATTCAAGAAATGGAGAATGTTGGTGGAAGAGGTGGTGGTGTGTGAGTGTGTGCTTGCGTGCGTGTGTGTATGCATGCCTGCGTGTGTGCTTGCGTGCGTGCCTGCGTATATGTACGCATGTGTATGCCTGTGTCTGTGTCTTGAATTGCTTTGCTTGGGTTTTTTTTTGTCACATTCATGGGTTTGGGAAAATTGTCACAGAGGAAGCGAAATAAGGAAAAGAGAAAAAGAGGAGGAAGAAGAAGCAAAAGATGTGAAAGAAAAGAAGAGGCATACAAATAAGAGGAAAGGAAGCCTGGAGATCAATGCAGAAGGACTGAGAAATAAACAGTCAGAGAAATGACACTGTGAAAAGGGGGGGAAAAACCTGAATGGACACAAAATGAGTGTGACTGTTTTCCCCATCTTCCATCTTCCAATGTGGCGTGTGGATTGAGAGAAAAGGGGAAGAAAAGAACTGAGACATAGAGCGAGCGATACGGAACGAGAGAGATAGCGAGAGAGAAGGAGCATGAGAGAGAGCGTGTGTGTGTGAGAGAGAGAGAGAAAGAGGGTGACAGGGAGTGTGCGTGCAGTGCGTGTGGCAGAGGTGGGATGTGGTGTGTGTTTTGCGGATACTTTAAAAAGCTATAGTGCCCTACAAAGCAAAAAGGCAGTAACTGTGCAGAGCTCCAAACTGAGCAAATTGACTTTAAAATGACACTGCAATCCAGTATAAGTGGTTTTTGGGAGATTATTGACATGTGACAGTTTTTTTTACTATTACCACCTTTTTTGCAGATCAATCATTTTATTTAATTTTAGGGTTTGATATATATGGCATTAAAGTCATAGTAACTCATTTATAACAGCAATGCAGTTACTGCCTTCTTGCTTTGTAGGCCAGTATTGACCTCAGCGGGCGATCGATTAACACAGTGGAGTTAGGAAGGGAAAGAGAGATCTACAGGGAGGTGGAGAGAGAGAGGGATGAGAGGCAGTGGAGATGGGAGGAGGAGGAGGAAGAAGAGGAGGAGGAAGATAGGGTGAAGTAGAGAGAGAAGAGGGAAAGAGAGCTCTACAGGGAGGTTGAGAGAGAGAGGGATGAGAGGCAGTGGAGATGGGAGGAGGAGGAGGAAGATAGGGGGAACTTGAGAGAGAAGAGGGAAAGAGAGCTCTACAGGGAGGTGGAGAGAGAGAGGGATGAGAGGCAGTGGAGATGGGAAGAGGAGAAGGAGGAAGAAGAGGAGGAGGAGGAAGATAGGGTGAAGTAGAGACAGAAGATGGAAAGAGAGCTCTACAGGGAGGTGGAGAGAGAGAGGGATGAGAGAGGCAGTGGAGATGGGAAGAGGAGGAGGAAGATAGGGGGAAGTGGAGTTAGGAAGGGAAAGAGAGATCTACAGGGAGGTGGAGAGAGAGAGGGATGAGAGGCAGTGGAGACGGGAAGAGGAGAAGGAGGAAGAAGAGGAGGAGGAGGAAGAAGAGGAGGAGGAGGAAGATAGGGTGAAGGAGAGAGAGAGGGAAAGAGAGCTCTACAGGGAGGTGGAGAGAGAGAGGGATGAGAGGCAGTGGAGATGGGAAGAGGAGAAGGAGGAAGAAGAGGAGGAGGAGGAAGATAGGGTGAAGTAGAGACAGAAGATGGAAAGAGAGAGAGGGATGAGAGGCAGTGGAGATGGGAAGAGGAGGAAGAACAAGAGGAAGAGGAAGATAGGGGGACGTAGAGAGAGAAGAGGGAAAGAGAGATCTACAGGGAGGTGGAGAGAGAGAGGGATGAGAGGCAGTGGAGATGGGAGGAGGAGGAGGAAGATAGGGTGAAGTAGAGAGAGAAGAGGGAAAGAGAGCTCTACAGGGAGGTGGAGAGAGAGAGGGATGAGAGGCAGTGGAGATGGGAAGAGGAGAAGGAGGAAGAAGAGGAGGAGGAGGAAGATAGGGTGAAGTAGAGACAGAAGATGGAAAGAGAGCTCTACAGGGAGGTGGAGAGAGAGAGGGATGAGAGGCAGTGGAGAGAGGAGGAGGAGGAGGAAGAAGAGGAGGAGGAGGAAGATAGGGGGAAGTAGAGAGAGAAGAGGGAAAGAGAGCTCTACAGGGAGGTTGAGAGAGGGGGATGAGAGGCAGTAGAGATGGGAAGAGGAGGAGGAATAAGAGGAGGAGGAGGAAGAAGATAGGGGGAAGTAGAGAGAGAAGAGGGAAAGAGAGCTCTACAGGGAGGTGGAGAGAGAGAGGGATGAGAGGCAGTGGAGATGGGAGGAGGAGGAGGAAGATAGGGGGAACTTGAGAGAGAAGAGGGAAAGAGAGCTATACAGGGAGGTGGAGAGAGAGGGATGAGAGAGGCAGTGGAGATGGGAAGAGGAGGAGGCAGAAGAGGAGGAGGAGGAAGATAGGGTGAAGTAGAGAGAGAAGAGGGAAAGAGAGCTCTACAGGGAGGTGGAGAGAGAGAGGGATGAGAGGCAGTGGAGATGGGAAGAGGAGGAGGAAGAAGAGGAGGAGGAGGAAGATAGGGGGAAGTAGAGAGAGAAGAGGGAAAGAGAGATCTATAGGGAGGTAGAGAGAGAGGGATGAGAGGCAGTGGAGACGGGAAGAGGAGAAGGAGGAAGAAGAAGAGGAGGAGGAAGATAGGGGGAAGTAGAGAGAGAAGAGGGAAAGAGAGCTCTACAGGGAGGTTGAGAGAGGGGGATGAGAGGCAGTAGAGATGGGAAGAGGAGGAGGAATAAGAGGAGGAGGAGGAAGAAGATAGGGGGAAGTAGAGAGAGAAGAGGGAAAGAGAGCTCTACAGGGAGGTGGAGAGAGAGAGGGATGAGAGGCAGTAGAGACGGGAGGAGTAGGAGGAGGAAGAAGAAGAGGAGGAGGAAGATGGGGGGAAGTAGAGAGAGAAGAGTGAAAGAGAGCTCTACAGGGAGGTTGAGAGAGAGAGGGATGAGAGGCGGTGGAGACGGGAGGAGGAGAAAGAAGAGGAGGAGGAAGATAGGGGGAAGTAGAGAGAGAAGAGGGAAAGAGAGCTCTACAGGGAGGTGGAGAGAGAGAGGGATGAGAGGCAGTGGAGATGGGAAGAGGAGAAGGAGGAAGAAGAGGAGGAGGAAGATAGGGTGAAGTAGAGAGAGAAGAGGGAAAGAGAGCTCTACAGGGAGGTTGAGAGAGAGGGATGAGAGGCAGTGGAGACGGGAAGAGGAGAAGGAAAAAGAAGAGGAGGAGGAAGATAGGGGGAAGTAGAGAGAGAAGATGGAAAGAGAGCTCTACAGGGAGGTTGAGAGAGAGAGGGATGAGAGGCAGTGGAGACGGGAAGAGGAGGAGGAAGATAGGGTGAAGTAGAGAGAGAAGAGGGAAAGAGAGCTCTACAGGGAGGTTGAGAGAGAGAGGGAGGTAACACTAATGTGCAAATGTGCCGTAATGTGCAATATTTCCTCTTCCTATGTTATTGCATAGAAGCGACCACCCAAGCATCCTTGTATTATTTCTGCTTAATTACCTTGCAAACAATTGAGTAGTTATATGGAAATAAGATAGAATCAGGGCCGTAAAATGCATTATCACCTATTCCACTCAATTTTATGGAAATTTCATATTTTCATGGCCTTAAAATGTCTTATTTCTTATTTCCACTCAATTACTTAGTTATTACCGTTTTTAATACAATATAGACTAGCCTACTATGAAGTGATTCAAGTACACAGACAAACACATTGTGTGCAAAACTTTATTTATTTTTCCAATCAGTTATGAGATTCATGTTCACTGATGTGAGGTTGTCAATC
>NC_085873.1:44787534-44790034 GCF_034702125.1 Engraulis encrasicolus | reverse complement strand
TCCTCCTTCTCCTCTTCCCATCTCCACTGCCTCTCATCCCTCTCTCTCTCCACCTCCCTGTAGAGCTCTCTTTCCCTCTTCTCTCTCTACTTCCCCCTATCTTCCTCCTCCTCCTCTTCTTCCTCCTCCTCCTCCTCTTCTTCCTCCTCTTCCCGTCTCCACTGCCTCTCATCCCTCTCTCTCTCCACCTCCCTGTAGAGCTCTCTTTCCCTCTTCTCTCTCTACTTCCCCCTATCTTCCTCCTCCTCTTCTTCCTCCTCCTCCCGTCTCCACTGCCTCTCATCCCTCTCTCTCTCAACCTCCCTGTAGAGCTCTCTTTCCCTCTTCTCTCTCTACTTCACCCTATCTTCCTCCTCCTTCTTCTGCCTCCCCCTCTTCCCATCTCCACTGCCTCTCATCCCTCTCTCTCTCAACCTCCCTGTAGAGCTCTCTTTCCCTCTTCTCTCTCTACTTCACCCTATCTTCCTCCTCCTCCTCTTCTGCCTCCTTCTCCTCTTCCCCCTTCTCCTCTTCCCATCTCCACTGCCTCTCATCCCTCTCTCTCTCCACCTCCCTGTAGAGCTCTCTTTCCCTCTTCTCTCTCTACTTCACCCTATCTTCCTCCTCCTCCTCTTCTTCTTCTTCCTCCTCCTCCCCTCTCCACTGCCTCTCATCCCTCTCTCTCTACCTCCCTATAGATCTCTCTTTCCCTCTTCTCTCTCTACTTCACCCTATCTTCCTCCTCCTCCTCTTCTGCCTCCTCCTCTTCCCATCTCCACTGCCTCTCTCATCCCTCTCTCTCCACCTCCCTGTAGAGCTCTCTTTCCCTCTTCTCTCTCTACTTCCCCCTATCTTCCTCCTCCTCCTCTTCTTCCTCCTTCTCCTCTTCCCGTCTCCACTGCCTCTCTCATCCCTCTCTCTCTACCTCCCTGTAGATCTCTCTTTCCCTTCCTAACTCCACTGTGTTAATCGATCGCCCGCTGAGGTCAATAGCTTTTTAAAGTATCCGCAAAACACACACCACATCCCACCTCTGCCGCACTGCACACACACACTCCCTGTCACCCTCTTTCTCTCTCTCTCTCTCACACACACACGCTCTCTCTCATGCTCCTTCTCTCTCGCTATCTCTCTCGTTCCGTATCGCTCGCTCTATGTCTCAGTTCTTTTCTTCCCCTTTTCTCTCAATCCACACGCCACATTGGAAGATGGAAGATGGGGAAAACAGTCACACACTCGTTTTGTGTCCATTCAGGTTTTTCCCCCCCTTTTCACAGTGTCATTTCTCTGACTGTTTATTTCTCAGTCCTTCTGCATTGATCTCCAGGCTTCCTTTCCTCTTCTTTGTATGCCTCTTCTTTTCTTTCACATCTTTTGCTTCTTCTTCCTCCTCTTTTTCTCTTTTCCTTATTTCGCTTCCTCTGTGACAATTTTCCCAAACCCATGAATGTGACAAAAAAAAACCCAAGCAAAGCAATTCAAGACACAGACACAGGCATACACATGCGTACATATACGCAGGCACGCACGCAAGCACACACGCAGGCATGCACACACACACGCACGCAAGCACACACTCACGCACCACCACCTCTTCCACCAACATTCTCCATTTCTTGAATTGCATCTCTTGTATTGGATGAGATTTGTCAATGTAAAGGTAATTTGCGAATGTGCACACTGCTCCGTTTTCTATTTCCTTTTTGTTTTTTTGCTCTCTTGCTCTCTCTCTCTCCCGCTCTCTTATTCAAGTTTTGTGCTTGTTGATGAGTTTTCATGAGATTGGGTTAGGCGTGATGAAAAGACATTTCCATTTCTAGACTCATACGGAATATATGATGCACATACACTGTGTGTGTGTGTGTGTGTGTGTGTGTGTGTGTGTGTGTGTGTGTGTGTGTGTGTGTGTGTGTGTGTGTGTGTGTGTGTGGTGTGTGTGTGTGTTGTGTGTGTGTGTGTGTGTGTGTGTGTGTGTGTGTGTGTGTGTGTGTGTGTGTGTGTGTGTGTGTGTGTGTGTGTGTCTGTGTCTGTGTCTGTGTCTGTGTGTATGTGTGGAGGACGTTATACTGCTTTGCCTAACTATTTTTTTGTATGTCTGTCTGTGTGCGGGCGTTCATGCATGTGTGTGTGGTGTAGAAGTAGAAATGAGGTATGACATATCTCAAGTCTGCCAACAGTAAACTCATTCAGTAAACAGTTAAAATTGTGGTTACTGGATTGACAATGCTGTCAACATAATTTCACATAGTTAGGCTACTAGTACTGGCAGCTGTTCTTTAACTTATTTGGGTAGGCCTATTGTATCTTGTACTTGTATTTTGTATTATTTATTTTTAAAATGTGTGAAATATCTTTGACTCTTTTACAACTGTGTACTATAACTGTGTATTTTTAGTTTTGTTTTAACCTTGTTTTTTTAAGGAACATCAAACCTGTCAAGGGACAAAAGATGGAAATTAGCCTCATGGCTATAATCTTGTGTATTTAGCATTTTTGTTTAAATGCTGGTAATATATGCTGT
>NC_085873.1:44735034-44780034 GCF_034702125.1 Engraulis encrasicolus | reverse complement strand
ACCATGTTCATAGATTCTGAGAATAGTATCAAACATAGAATGAAACATGCATTCAAATACGAAAGAAATTTATTTTGTGTATAAAACGAAATTCAAACAGAAATAAGGCAAGACTATATGTTCTTTGTACTGTTTAAAACCCAAACAAAATAGCAAATAGGCTTACATTACAGATTGCACACAAATACTTTTGAAATATATTTTTTGCTCTTGGAAATCACAGATTTTCATAAATAACTAATTCATTCCTGTTTGAGCAGTACCCTGAAGAAGGCTTGCGCCGAAACGCGTGGGTCTCTGCTCCCATGTTTTTAAACTTCTTAGCCATGTTTCAATAAAGGCTTTTTAATGTTTTTCCACAAGAGGAGTGCCTTGGACTCCCTTTTTGACAAGATATTGTTTTTTCCCCAACACCAAAGAGCACCTTCAATATTTTTTCTGAACAATTCCCTGAGCATTTCGGATTTTCTCTTCACTTGATAACCACCATTTTAAGGCTGCCTTATCAAACGACCAAAGGTTGACAACAAAAAGGAAATGCTGGCATTTTTATATATATATATTGCAACAGAAGCCTGTATGCTAAGGCAAGGCAAGGCAAGGCAAGGCATGTATATTAGTATGGCGCCTTTCATACACAGGTGCAACTCAATGTGCTTCACAAAAAACAAATGCAAAAAGAAAGGAAACAAGAAAGAAAGAAAAAAATAGAAAAGTCAAAGTCAAAGTCAAAGAAATTTTAAAACATTAAGATAAAATATAGCCTATGGTATTTTTTTTTTTTTTAAAGAATGATATATAATTTAAGCTAGGGGAAAGCATCTGATAACAGCTTTGTCTTGAGTCTATTTAAAGCTATCAATAGTGGGTGCATTTTTTACGTCAATCTGGAAGCTGGTTCCAAAGCTTTGCAGCATAGAGGCTAAAGGCTGCCTCTCCACACTTTGTTTTGACTTTTGGAATCACCAGCAAATTCTTCTCCGTTGACCTTAGTGACCTGGTTGGTGCATACAGCTGAAACATATCCATTAGATAGGTGGGTCCCATTCCATTAAATGATTTAAACACAAGAAGCATTGCTAAGTCACTAATTGGTATGCAAATATGCACCTTCCCCATGATCATCCCAACTCTATCAATAACATAATTCACAGCAATACACATGCATCTGGAGCAGAGATGTTGTTTGTTCACATGAGAGTGGCTGTTGAACTTGGACCTTTCTCCGAACTTGGGTCATGTAACTTGTATATACTATAACAGCCTTTCCTGCTGTAATACCTTACAGTAATTGATCACTTGTATAATGTCTTACTCCCAAAACTGCATTGTACACAGTGCACTGCCATTTCTCTGTATGTACGGTATGTCTAATGCAGGGGTGGGGAACTTATGTCTCGAGGGCCGTTTGCGGCCCTTGAGGCCGTTTTATCTGGCCCTTGAAATTATTTGAATGTTATGCAACTTTGCATTAAATATGACATATTTTGTAAAGGAATCTTGGAAATCACATTTCCAATGCAATTAAGTTATATTCAGGGGACATAGAGAAGACGGGGATTGTTTTAAAGGTGCCTACCTTCAATATAGCCCTAAATTGTATGGGGAAATCCTGATTTGTGTTCATAGTACGGCCCTCTGAGGACTTTTATGACCCTTGTAGGAATTTGAAGTGGCCCCTCGAATGAAAAAGGTTCCCCACCCCTGGACTAATGGATGAGAGCTAGGAGAGATAAGTGACATTAGTGAACCTTCCCGAAACCTCACTGAACTATTGGCCGAACCCGACACCTTTAGCTCAGAACCATGCTGGAGGGCTGTCACGGCTGGTACATAATTATTCCTCAGAAAGTATCCTGCCCCAGCGACCAGTTTTCTGTGCATATACTGTAGTGAATGCCTAAAGTGAAAGCCCAACTAGGAAACTCCAACTCCCATTGTCATTGTGATACAGCACTCCACAGCACACAAGTGTTCACTGCACACAACAAAATTGCATTTATGCTTCACCGGTGCAAGGGGGCAGCCCCCAATGGCGCCCTAAAGGGAGCAGTGCTGCAGGACAGTACCATGCTCAGTGTACCTCAGTCATGGAGGAGGATGGGGGAGAGCACTGGTTAATTACTCCCCCCACCAACCTGGCGGGTCGGGAGTCGAACCGGCAAACTTTGGGCTACAAGTCTGACGCCCTAACCGCTTGCCCATGACTGCCCTGTAGTGTACACGTATAAAGAGAGATGGGGTAGGCTTGGGAAATGACCCACACTGGATTTGCAGGCCCACCGACAGGAGGGGACAAATAGCCTCATATGGCCCCAGGCACCAGAGAGTCATTGGCCCCAGAATAGGACACGCTCAACTTCTTGGAAAAACGAAAGTCTTTGGGTGCGAGATAAAAAGCGTCAACTTAAGGAAGAAAAATCCACACTCACAAACTGCGTCTCATTATTTATTTATTTATTTTACCACCATGTCCAAAAAGCAAACGCGTTTCGGCTATCAAGCGAAATAAATAGTGAGACGCATTTTGTGAGTGCGGATTTCTTTACTACACACACCACAGCACAGCGTCCCCGCCCCGTTGCATGATCATATGAGTCGCGGGTTGGATTCCAGGTAGTCGTGGGGGTCTCCTTCAAAGGGCAACGGGGGAGGATGGTTGTAGATGCCCATCAGGAAGATAATGACGGTGCCAATCGTCATCACCGGCGTCACCAGGTAGAAGCAGAGCCGATCCACCGTCCTGGCTATCCCACTCCAGCTGTCCTTTTCCTGTGTGGAACAACAAATATATACAGTAGTCTCAAGGCACGCCAAACCAACATGGCATTGCATCCGATACCACACAAACTTGAAAAAGTAACACATTTGGAGACGTTCGAAGTTACCGCTGTATCTCAGGCAGGCTATGTGAAGGCCATACTGGGGTGACCTAAATGTACTTTATTGCGCGTAAATGGTAGATGAAAGATTCCACTGACTAAGCAGTCATTTGTTAATTCATACAAATGTGTATTATATTACATAATTCATTTATTTATTTAGGTCAATTCACATACCGTCAGCCACGTTTCCGTGGCACCCCTGAGGGGGGCGGGCGGCACCCCGGTTGAGAAACACTGGTCTACACAAATGTCTCCAACCGCGGGTACGGGTAACAGTTGATATGCAAGCACACCTCAGGAGGTACGTGGCAAAATGTAATAATAACGAATTGATGGAGTGAGATCACATTGGGAGAGGGGAACTGATATAGAGCATGATTGAGGGGGTACTCATCATATACAATACAATACAATACAACATGTATTTATAAAGTGCAGTATCACAACTTCGAAGTTCAATTCAAAGCGCTTTCAAAATACATTTTATTTTTCTAGAGCAAACCTGATGACGCATTGGGCGAAACGCGTTGTTCGCTCCGTAAAATAAAGTATAGAAAAATAAGCAGTGTGCGGTGTCTCTTGAATTTTGTTCATACATTTTATGTACTTTATTTGATTCCACATTACAAGTTAAAATCAATAGGAACCAAATTATACACATTCCCACATTCACACACCAGCTCTGTTGAAATACGTAATAGCCAATAACTGTGATACTGTCAGATGATAGCAGGATCGAAACCAAGACAATATATACAGTATATATTACAGGTATATATATATATATATATATATACACACACACACACACACACATATATATATATATATATATATATATATATATATATATTTAAAATATTTCTTTGGGTTTTTTTGGGCTTTATTAAGACAGGACAGTATGAGAGGAGACAGGAAACAGGGTCCGCGTGGGCATGTACTGTAAGCCCAAATGTGGGGGGATTAGCACGCTGCGCCACAGCGCCCCCAAGACAATATTTTTTTTAACACATGTTGTCACCTAAACTCCAAACAACTATGATGTCGAAATTATCAGTGATACATTTTCTTTGTGTAGCCCCTTAATGCGCGCCGTACCTCCAGTGGCACGCTGTAACAGTCATTGAAATGTAACTACCATAGCACTACAATACTATAACACAACACAGGCCCTTTAGAAATGCACCACGACTTAGTCATTACCATACTGGTAACAACAAATGTATTAAGCCGCGTCTTAAGAAAAAAAAAAGTTTTACCTCGTTGTAGTCGTTTTTGTCGTGCATGTGTTTGACGATGTAATTGGCTCCGTCCACAGCAGGCTTAATCTCACTGAAGAGCTGCTGAGTCACCTCACCATCATCATCCAGGTTCGACTTGCACACTGCAGAAAGATGAAGGTCTTAGCCAGTAGGGTGTAGTCTACTTTTTATGGTGGGTGTACTGTATATTTGAGCATTTTTTGAAGTGGGTATACTGTATATATTTGTGGCATTCAAAATAATGGATCAATCAATTTTAAGTGGGTATACTGAAATCCCTGAAATTTAGAAGTGGGTATGCTCCGTATACCCGCGTTCTACGTAGACTACACCACTGGTCTTAGCGTTTAAATGCAACTCATTGCATGTTTTTATGTGCAGTATAATAGCTGTATAGTAGCTGAATAGTAATAACTGTGTAGTGCGTTGGATGAAAGTGTCAGCTAAGTGTAATGAGATTGTTGTTGTTACAAATGCCACCCGCTTACTGGCAGGAGTGGGCCGTGTCTCCATGCCGTGTCGACGCGACTGCTGCTCGAACATGAGCTCGCTGCGGGACTTGACGCAGTGGTACTCGTCCGCCTTGGCGATGTAGCCCACGGAGCTGGAGCGTCTCTGAAGCGCCCCGCCGTCCCACTTGGGCTCACTGTCGGCTGGCCGAGACATGCGCAACAGCCGTGGTAGCTTCTCTAGGAAGAACTGGATAGAGTGTTTGAAACAAGTATTAGTGTGTGTTTATGTGTGTGTGTGTGTGTGTTTGTCTGTGTGTATGTGTGAGTGTGCATGCGCAGTAGAGCAACATGACAAGCAGGGGTGGACTTTCCATTAGGCAAGCCTAGGCAATTGCCTAGGGCCCCGACCAAATCTGTCCTTTATAGGGGCTCCAATTATCACACCAGTTGCGATAAACACACACACACACAAAAACCAGGCTTGATCTTAATTTGTCACTTATGTAAAGTCATCGAAGATATATAGGCTATGAGACAAAACACTACAATAGCACCAAAAAACAGAAGTGTATGCCTATATGATAACGTTTGAGGGCCCCATGTTTATATTTCGCCTATGGCCCCAAAATGGCTAGGTCCACCCCTGATGACAAGGAAAACCAAAGTGTGTATGCAGCAGTGTGGTTCACACAAAAATGATTTGGTTCCATGAACAATATTTGTATATATCACCCGGTGAGCAGACGGAACGTCTTCTGATTGGCTGAGCAGGTGTCCTTTATTCCCCGGTAGCAGGACACCTATGATGTCATGCGGGCGTCCAAGTTGCTTCTTTTCTAACTTACTGGCGAAGTGCCGTTACTAATTCTATCACATCTGGTTGTCTAGTCAAGACCCTGTTACTAATTCTATCGCATCTGGTTGTCAAGTCAAAAACCCAGTCGTCAATTCTATCGCATTTGGTTGTCAAGTAACCCCAACGTTCTGCGCGCGTCCTTACATGCCTCCGATAGAGGCCCGTCTCACTAGATTAGGAAGTGGTGCCCATAGCAACGTACCAAGCGCAGTGGTGAATCTACTTTCTCACGAAGCCTTAGATCAACATATTAATAAATTAATACTTAAATGCTGGTAACTGGGTGATAAGCAGAATAGCGGCCTTCGAGGTGTCCCGATATCAAGGGAAAATGGACTTGGCGAAGCGAACAGCCCTTCGGCTGTGCCGTCGGGCTGTTTAGAACGCTCCACCTCGTCCATTATTTCCCTTGATATCGGGACACCTCGTCGGCCGCTATTCCATACAAGTCATTTGCCAGAGTGTGTGTGTTTGTGTGTTTGTGTGCGTGCGGTGGACCTACGTCTTTGGTCCATGCGGTCATGATGTGAGTGCTGGGAGTGCGGAAATGGAGATTCAGCACGATGACACAGTTTAGCACCACCACTGTGACCAGCACCATGATGAACATCAGGTACCTGCACAATATACGTAAATGAAGGAATGAACGAATGAATGAACGAATGAAGGAAGGAAGGAAGGAAGGAAGGAAGGAAGGAAGGAAGGAAGGAAGGAAGGAAGGAAGGAAGGAAGGAAGGAAGGAAGATAGGAAGGAAGGAAGGAATTAATGAATGAAAGATTGTTTAAAGACCAAACACAGCAAGGCAGGTAGAAGTTGATTCCAGTAGCATGGTACAGGTTTCAACATATAGAGGGTGGTGAGTTTAATGTCTGCTTATAAAGACTTAGTAATCAATTAACTAATGATGAACAAAACATTAACAAATGTTTTTATTATTAGCTACATTTTGTTAATACTTTATAAAATATCTACAAATAATATGTTCACGATTTCACAAATCTTTTAACAGAGTATTATTAGTCATTTACAAACATTTACAAATCATTTACAAACATTTTTAATGCTTTCTTCATCATTTGGTCATTATTTACTAAGTGTTATTAATGCTTTATAAGCAGACATTAATATAAAGTGTTACCCTTACTTGACGATCAAGGGGACGGCCATGGAGGTTTCAGGAAGCCGTTGAGAGATCAGCAGCAGGAACACAGACTGGGCCAGGAGTACGGAGATGGACAGGGTCATCTTCTCTCCACCTAGCCAGGGGAAGGGAATGCACAGAGTCACATCACAGTTAGCATGTTTAGGACAGGGTCATCTTCTCTCCACCTAGCCAGGGGAAGGGCATGCACAGGATCACATCACAGTTAGCATGTTTAGGACAGGGTCATCTTCTCTCCACCTAGCCAGGGGAAGGGAATGCACAGAGTCACATCACAGTTAGCATGTTTAGGACAGGGTCATCTTCTCTCCACCTAGCCAGGGGAAGGGCATGCACAGGATCACATCACAGTTAGCATGTTTAGGACAGGGTCATCTTCTCTCCACTGGATCACATCACAGTTAGCATGTTTAGGACAGGGTCATCTTCTCTCCACCTAGCCAGGGGAAGGGAATGCACAGGGTCACTGGGAGATGGACAGGGTCATCTTCTCTCCACCTAGCCAGGGGAAGGGAATGCACAGAGTCAGCACCTTTATCCATGGGTGCCGCGAGGGGGGGGAAAGGTGTTACAGATTCTAAGGGCCCGACAGCACTGGCAGGGTCCCTGAAGGATGCTGAAGGATTTGTCATTTTTGGGGCCCAAAATTTGAATCTTTCATGGGGCCCAAACATTTTAGCAGCGCCCCTGCCTATAGCACAGCGTCATCTTCTCTCCAGTTACATACTGCCATTCAGACATACAGCCATTCCGACATTGAAGTTTTATTGCAGGAACTGTTTTTCAAAGATCTCAACCCCTATCTTTAACCACTTCACTAATCCTGTTATTGTGTTGTCACTCTCTCCACTTTCTGCTCGTGTCGCAACATTGTTTCAAATGTCAATAGAGTTAGAATGTTGTTCATGCGCCTTTAAGTACTTGCAACAATGTTTAAATGACTCCAAATGGCAAACAAATACTGTCGGAATGGCAGTTGCCCCCCTTTTCCCAAGTGAAGGGAATGTCCAGGGTCACCATTACGGTACATACGTACCGAAACATTCACAGTGTATGCGCCGTTATAGGGCTGGGCAATATGACGATATATATCGTTATCGTGATGTAAAAGTGTATATCGTGACCTTTCTCCTATATCGTTTATATTGTGATAGTAATTTTATCAGTTGTGTACAACTGAATATCATTTAATTACATTTCATGTTGTCACAATACACACTATAAGTTCATGTAACTGTAAAAATAACAATAAAAAGATACATTTTAAAGAAAGGTTGTTTTGCGACATGAAAAAATAAAGAGCAAATAAAGAGAATAACTGTAAACGTATGTAATTGTGCTATATCGTGAAATATATCGTTATCGTGATATAAAGTAATCCATATCGTAATATAGTTTTTTTTCCATATCGCTCAGCCCTACGCCGTTAGCATGTTTAGGACAGGGTCATCTTCTCTCCACGTAGCCAAGGGAAGGGAATGTCCAGGGTCACCAAAAGTATGTTTACACAAATAGATGGCTAGATAGAATATGTATTGTCCTTTTGGAAAATCGTTCTGTGTCTGATACAGTTACAAAAAACACACATTGGACAAACACGATGCACAATAGACAAACGAAAAACTCCTCTAGGACAAAAAGACAATATGACAAAAAAAGATCCTCTTAGGTCCTGTTTTGAAAGTCACTTTGCACTAGGATGGATTTACGGCACACTCATGACTAAAAGGTGGCAAACAGGGGCAAAAACTAAAAACAGAAAGAACTAGAAATAAACTCAGGCTTTCAGGCCGACCAGAACGGAGCCGGTGCCCGCACCAGTTACGTTCGGCACTAAAGTGCTTATCTGCGAACCGCCGGGCTCTGAACTATTTCCGCACGTGACTGTGTTACCCGGATGAACCTGCTGACGTCCACGCTATCGTCGCGGTTCGCAGAGAAAAACCTAGTATTTTTCAGTTTGCATTGTGAACCAACTTTCTGGTTTGCGTACACTAAAAAGCCACTGTGAACACGACGCCCGGTTCGCGATTAGGTGCGGGAACGGTCACCGGCACAGTTCTCAATCGGCCTGAATGTGCTAAGAGAGTACAGACCTCCGCCAAGGAAGCTGTTTGATAGAACATTTGGCCATGTTACACCCTAATTGTTTTCAAGTCTTTCTGCCTTGTTTTTGTGCAGTTAAAACCTGCAATGTCAAAATTGACCCTATCCATAAGGAGGTTGTGTTTTTGGCCGCGTTGGTCTGTTTGTCTTTTTTTTTTTGTCTGTTTGTCTGTCAGCAGGATATCTCAAAAAGTTCTAAACGAAAAGGAGCTAAAAGGACTAAAAGGAGCCTGCACATATAGGAGTAGTAGCAGTATTGTTTCCTTGCCCAGGGAGCCCCTCTTTTTGTTTTGTTGCTTTCCTTGCCATCCTTGCCAATTTCTGCATCCCAATGCTGCGTGCTCTCTGCCCCCTGGATGATACCGCCAGTATTTTGCGTCTTGGTCAACTGCTTTTGAAGCAAGCATGTGTTGGTTGCTCGCGGTGACGCACGTAATTTACAGCTCGCAGCAAGCATACCGGTTCGATCCAATATCGTTACAGCCCTAGATTTCTGAGTGCTTCTAGTTGTTACTGTTATTAGGCAGAGGTGCCAAGAGTAAAAGTAAAAGTAAAAAAAAAGAAACACAGTTTCCTTACAATACATGGACTAACTCTGCACTGGTTGGATGACGTTTGTGGTGGGTCCTTGTTAGGTGTTCAGTGTTCAGTGTATCCCAGTCTGGGGTCAGCCCTATGTTCCCACGGCCCATTGGTCCCACATTGCTAAGACTTTTATGTTTTTTCAAAATTAGGCCCAATGGTCCCACAGCCCATTGGTCCCACATCACTAAGACTTTTAAATTCATTTTTAGGCCCATTGGTCCCACAGTCCATGGGTCTCACATCACAAAGACTTTTAACATTATTCTTTAGGTCCATTGGTCCCACAGCATGTTCCTGCTGCTATGTGTTCCCACATTTCTAAGAAATGATTCACATTTAGTCCCGGGAATGTTCCTCAACTACTTTAACCCTCTGAGGTCTAAGGCCTTTCAGAGGCTTTTAGGCTGCTTGCACCACCCTGACATTTTCAAGTATTTTCAACTAACAGTAAGCATCTATGCAAAAGTGAAATATATGGTTGCATTCTGAAAAGCCTGACAATAAATAATCTGAAAGAAAATTGGGTGTCATACAAACATGTTTTATTTAAATTGAGTATAAACACAACTGTACAAAAAAACAGGTTTCAGAGGTCTTCAAAAAGTGCAAGAAAACACACAATATCATCATCATCATCATCATCAGCTTTATTCCAGACTCAAGGTCCATTATCAACAAAAACAACACAATACAGAACATTAAAAAAAAAACATACAAAACACACTTATAAAAGACACTTGTACCAGTGTTTCCACATGTATGACTGGTATCGCACTGCACTAAGCGCCGGATTTGACAGCAGCATAATAATTTGATTACATGAGCCATCCAGTCTACAAATAAATTTATACATCAAGTTCCTCAACAATGCATGAAATGTGTTGACCCCTAGACCACAAAACAATTCACTAGCACTGCTCCACCTGGGCTTCTTAAGCAGTATGCGCAGACCATCATTATATGCAACCTGGAGTTTCTGTAAGCTACCCTTTTTATACTTAGTCCACAAGGGGGCAGTATACAGAGGGGTGCAGTATGCCTTGAACAGGCTAATTTTCACACTATCAGTGCACCAGTGAAACTTCCTTACCAGCATGTACCAGCATGAGCAATAAATATATCTAGCCAAGACTTTTGAAGTTTGAATCTTGTAAACAAATGTGTTGGCTGCATACAAGTAAAAAGGGCATTTAGAAATGTTATGTTGTTTTCATACAAAATGCAAAAAAGATGTGAGGCCACTGTGAGGCCACTGCCTGTCTCATTTGAATACTAATGAGATAGGTGTGAAAAACCTCTAATGGCCCACACCCCCCTGTCAATCTCCATGTGCTCTGATAGCACACCCCCTGTCACTCTCTTTGTCCTGTGGCCGTGTTTACCCTAGATGAAAGGGGCGTGTTGTCACCTCTGAATAGCCACTCAAGCACCGGTACTTTACATGTGAATAGCTATACGTGTGGCTGCTACAGGCAGAGAGTACAGAATATGCGAAGATTTCTTTTCACTTTCTTTAAATTGGGCCAGCTATATAATTTATGTAATATATATATATATTTGAAATCTGGAAGGTCTGAGGTTTCTAATGGTGTAACTTATATGTTTCAATGACAAAAACTCACAGAGTTACAGATTTGTTTTTGGAGACATGTCAAATTGCCCTCTCAAGGGCAATTAGACCTCAGAGGGTTAAGAACACATATATCCTATTATGGCAGCTTACCACCGGGGCATGAATGACACTGTTCAAGTGCGCCACCCCTGACTGTGATGATATTTTATGGGCCACTTTTTATTGTGTAAAGCCAATTTGAGTAGCCACGAAGGACATTGTTATTGTTATTATTAGTAGTAGCAGTGCAGTTGTAGGTGCTTTTCTACTTTTGGAAATGAAGCTAAAACACTGAGCTGAGGAAATTATTTTAAAAAGGTTAGCATGTGTAGGCCACACTGTAAAGGGTTAAATGTCTTTACACCTTTTTTGTTATTAGTTTACTCAGAAATGTGGGAAAATTGAGTTGTGGAACATATAGGCCTCAGGCCTAAGCTGGGGGACCATTGGGCTGTGGGATCAATGGGCCTAAAAAATAATGTTAAAAGTCTTTGTGATGTGAGACCAATGGGCTGTGGGACTAATGGCCTGTGGGACCAATGGGCCTAAAAATTCAAATAAAAAAGCTATGTGGGACCAATGGGCTGTGGGACCAATGGGCCTAAATTTTTTTTAAAAAGTCTTAGTGACGTGGGACCAATGGGCTGTGGGACCAATGGGTTGTGGGACCAATGGGCTGTGGGACCAGTGGGCCATGGGACCACTGGGCTGTGGGACCATTGGGCTTAATTTTGAAAAAACATAAAAGTCTTAGCAATGTGGGACCAATGGGCTGTGGGACCAATGGGGCGTGGGAACATAGGTACGCTCCCCATTAGGTACAGTGCAGTAAATGGCGTAACAGCTATGTAATGCCATGTGCTAGTGTTGTAATTACACCACAAATGCACTTTTACTTTTACTTTTGACACCTCTGTTATCAGGTCACTCACTGTCAGCAGGTAGGAAGTAGACCAGAGAGGCCATGAAGGAGATGAGGACGCACGGGATGATGATGTTGACGACGTAGAACAGGGGCTTGCGCTTGATGATAAGGTAAAAAGTGACATCCTGGTGTTTGTTGCTCTCTCTTGGGATACTCTTGTAGGTGTTCCTCTTTGCTGGCCGGTGAATGATCTCCCACTCGCCGTTTTCTGCAAAACACATGGAGGGGTATTTCAAGAAAATGGTTAAGTGATGAACCTGGAGAAGGTACTGTGAATCTTCTGATAGAGAACCTAAAGCTGTAGCATGCTACAATGCTATACGGATCCATTGACTTTCACTAGCTTAGCGTCATATTCCCTCTTTTAACTTGTCTTAAAGCAAGACAACGGCTTACATGAAAAATAAGACACTTTACCACCTTTATAAACCCCAGCCAATGATTTTAACTGTATTAAGCCCCAAAATAGTGGCATACCCCTTTAAGCTCAGGTTCAAGCTTCAGAAGTTCAATTCCTTACAACTAAATTTCTTCGGATAACAATGCATGCCCACGGGAGCGTGTCTATATTCCTACAGACCATTGGTCCCACAGCCCAGTAGTCCCACATCACTAAGACTAACATTAATTTTAGGCCCATTGGTCCCACAGCCCAATGGTCCCACAGCATACTCGCTGCTTATTCAAATTTAGGCCCCATGTTCCATGGCAGGAAGAAAGGCATGCCATTTTAGTTTACTAAGCGTTTAAATTTGAGAACATGGAGTTGTGGAGCATAGGGCCTATATTTGAATAATTTCTTAAAAATGTGGGAACATGGAGCAGCAGGAATATGCTGTGGGACCAATGGGCTGTGGGACCAATGGGACGTGGGACCAATGGGCTGACCCCCATGCGCACCACTCAATTCATTATGCAACGCAGTCTCACCCCAAGTAGTCAATTTCTGACTACCTTGGAGCAGACTGCAATTTTTGACGTCTTGGGTATTCCTTCCACGTCACATTTTGACTATGTGGCCTAACCCTAAACCTATTCCTAAACCTAACCTCAATGACGTTATGCTGCCACAAGGGGGCGCCTTTGAGGACATAGTCAAAATGTGACGTGGAAGGAATACCCAAGACGTCAAAAATTGCAGTCTGGTCAAAGGTACTCAGATATTGACTACTTGGGGTGAGACTGTGTAGCATTATGGGAAGTGTCATTAACCATACATCCCTTGTCTGTAAGGCTTCTCATCCATCCAGGTCATGTTATCCACAGAGTTTATTTGCAGGCAAAGATAAAAAAAAATTGTGTGAACTCAGAATAGCTCCTAGCAGAAGTCCAAGAATTTACAACTTAAATCTTTGGACGTGTATCCGTCATTTAGCTGGCCATACCTGTGAAACTTTCAGGGTCAATAATGATCCATTCCACAGTGGATCTGTTTCCCTCTTCATCTGCAACCGTTTTCAAATGCATGCTGATCTCTTTAGAGTTATAGGTCAAAGAGCTGAAACATACAAAATGGAATATCAGTAAGATCTTTTTCAACAGTGTGGGTGCAAAAGATGGAAAGATACGGTGTAGAACAGTGTTAATTTTGTCATCCATTTTTCAATTTAGTCTTAGTCTTAGTCTTGAGTCAAAAGTCCATTCTTAGTCTTAGTCGCGCTTAGTCTTTCAAAAATCATTTTTGTTTAGTTATTATCTAGTCGACTAAAAGTCCTCAATATTTTTGTCTAGTTTTAGTCTTTCACAAATAATTTTTGTTTAGTCATTATTTAGTCGACTAAAAGTCCTCAACATTTTATCCTAGTTTTGGTCTAAATATTTTAGTCTTTAGTTTAAGTCACAATACAATACAACACAGGGCCTTTAGTAAAGCACTAGTACTTGGTTATTGCCATTCTGGTAATAGCAAATTTATAACACTGTGCCTTAAAACCCCTTAATGCGCGCCGTACCTCCAGTGGCACGCTGTAATAGTCATTGAAATGTAACTACCATAGCACTACAATACTATGACACAACACAGGCCCTTTAGAAATGCACCACGACTTGGTCATTACCATACTGGTAACAACAAATGTATTAAGCCGCGTCTTAAGGGGTTAAAGGGACACTATGTAGAATGATGTGCCAATGTCATGCCTGTCTCTAAATCTAACCTAGCTAAGCTTTCGGTGAGAATGTTTTTAATCCCACTGTGCCAGCAGTCAATAGTGCATACAAATGTGAATATGTCGCTGGTGCTACGTATTCGTAAAGGGATTTTTTTTTGTTTGAGAAGCTTCTCCCCCAATATTCGTTAGGGTCAGTCTGCTAAAAGTTACATTCATGATTTTCTGACAGTGGGGTGCGAAAGTGGTCCGGAGCGTTCATTTACTAGTGACTCAAATAAATATCTGTGGATGGATTCAGCTGTAATTAATCATTTTTTTAATCCCATAGTGTCCCTTTAATTAAAGGTTGATTACCAATTACCAATTAATTTATAGGTTTTAGCTGTGGTTGTACCAATTTATGTCTGAGCCCCCCAAAAAGTCTACGTCTTAGTCGCTTTTAATCTTTCACAAATCATTTCTGCTAGTCAGAATTTAGTCGACTAAAAGTTAGTTCTTAGTCTTACTTGCTTTTAGTCTTTCACAAATCATTTTTGTTTAGTCATTATTCAGTCGACTAAAAGTCCTCAACATTTTAGTCTCGTTTTAGTCTTTCACAGATCATTTTTGTTAGTCAGAATTTAGTCGACTAAAACTCTCAAAGGGTTAGTCGACTAATATATTTAGTCTTAGTCTAGACGACAAAATTAACACTGGTGTAGAACACACTCATTGATGTACTGTACTCAAACGGGTGGCAACAACAAATCATTCAAGAAACAATTTGCAGACAATTTAAAAAAAGATCCTTGTGTTGAAAAGACCAGAAATGTTCAAATGATCAGGGCCAGATTAAGATGGTCTGAGGCCCCTAGGATACAGGTTACTGTGGGGCCCCCAGGAGGGCAACTTTCGCAAAAAAATTACATAGATGGTGTCATTCTTATGAGCTAGGGATTAAGGATAACATGACCTACCAACTGCATTCAACACAACAGATGCCTTTTTTTTCCAATATTGCATCTTGTCACAATTCTGCTATTTTTTTTACTTTAAGCCAATTAGGCAGGTGGGGGCCCTTATGCTGCAGCCATAGTATCTATCCGGTGCTTTAATTAGGCCCTGCAAATGATGTTCGGATCTTGTGATTTTCACCATCCAGAAAAAGCTGTATCAGAGTTGGGCAGGCCTCACCTGAACTTCAGTGTGCAATTTTGCCAGTCAAAGGGGAAGTAGTTGACGTTGATGGTGCAGGATCTGCGGAATATGGCAGGGGGCAGAACTGGGCAGGCCTTACCTGAACTTCAGTGTGCAATTTTGCCAGTCAAAGGGGAAGTAGTTGACGTTGATGGTGCAGGAGCTGCGGAATATAGCAGGGGGCAGCCAGTATATGGATCCGTCGTTAGATACCAGCACATTGGAGTAGTAGGCCACCTGGAACTGCGCGTCATTGCTACAAAGACGGAGGAGGATGAAGAGCAAGGGTTACATACCGCCATTCCAACATACCGCCATTCCAACATATCGCCATTTACTTTTTATTGCAGGAACCATTTTTCCAGTTTGCAGGAACTGTTTTCAGACCCTACCTGTAAGGGCATTTGGAAAGTGACAAAATTACACACTAAATTATGCACTAATTCTGTAATTGCGCTGTCACTCTCTCCACTTCCGCTCATGTAGCAACATTGTTGCAAATGTTAATTGAGTTAGAATGTTGTTCACACGCTTTTAAGTACTTGCAACAATGTTCAAATGACTCTGAACGGCTCGGAATGACAATCAAATACTGTCAGAATGGTGCTATGTCGGAATGGCGGTTGCCCCCCACCATGCTCAGGGTACCTCAGTCATGGAGGAGGATGGGGGAGAGCACTGGTTGATTACTCCCCCCACCAACCTGGCGGGTCGGGAGTCGATCCGGCAACCTTTAGGCTACAAGTCTGACACTCTAACCGCTTACCCATGACTGCCCAGTTCAGATGCAAATCCATCTACGCAGGAAGTGCAAATGCCATGAGTGTATGGAAATGAGCTGTATTTCTAATAAATGTACATTTAACAATTAAGTCTGCCTTTTGTTGTTTGTTACATTATATCACATTGAACCTGCAACCCTCTGATCTAAAGCCCATCTCCTTAGCCATGGCTGCTTGTGGTTTGAATCGTTGTACAATTTAAATGGTTGTTTTTAGATGGGTATATTAAAACTGGAATTGTACAGATTTATGAAATAGCTCTGTTTGTATAACACAGTTCAGCCAAGGAGCTAATTGCTAAATCAATTTGGCACAAAAACAAAAGACAGGATAGCATTCGTTATAGTGTTATTGCTTGACTTACTTGTTCTCCAAAACAATTTCTGGAAGCCAGACCATACGAGGGGGCAAACGTAGCTTGACTATCCCGTCAAACTCAGATGAATTCCAAGAAAGTCTGGGATCGGTCCACTCCTAGGAACATCTCAACAGATTATGAATGGGAATGGAGTAGAATTTGTTAGCTCTACCGTGGCTTAATGGTAGGGCACTTGTCTACTTCGTGGCCGACCCAGGTTCGAGTCCGGCTCGGGTCCTTGGCCGACCCTTCCCCATCTCTCTCTCCCAGTTCATTTCCTATCATTACTACACTGTCCTATCGAAATAAAGGCAAAAGCCCCCCCCTCCCCAAAAAAAATATTTTTAAATAAAGGAATAGGATTTGTTTCCAAAAAGGAATATTGAGTATTTTGTGTTAGAGAACAAAATACCAATACAAAAATACAGAATATACTTTCATATATATTTTTCAGACAATTCTACTGTTAAAAGTTTTGCTTTCCTCATGAGCTGTAGTCAGTGCAGCTGTAAAATATATTCTGTCATTTCTTCATTTATACAAGCCCCAACTCTCAACGTCCCAACTTCACCGGAGTTGGGGTTTGTACAACACATAAGGAAAAGAGGATGATGTTGGTTACTCACATGCTCAATCCACACATTGGTCAGGAGTGTTTCATCTACTTCTTTCTACAATAAACATACCAACATATTCTATGGTCAGAGATTGCACAGCCTGATCTCCAAGAATTCTGTGCTCCTGGACACGGATGTTAAGGACACGAAATCCGTGTCCAGGAGCACGGATTTTGCCAAAATTCCGTGCTCCTGGACACGGAATTGTTTTTTCTGTGCTCCTGGACACGGAATTGTTTTCCGTGATGGGCACACGGAAGTGCTTTCTATAGGCTATTACCACAGCACTGTGTTAACTCTGTCATTAGAAAATACATACCAAATGCTAATCCTAAACAGAATAATGCTATAGCAATTTAAGTTGTGCCCTGACCAAAACATTCCCTAACCTTAACCTGTCATTAAAGACATATTTTTGAGAAATACGTTTTCCAGTTGGTTGCTAGGCTATCAAATTCATATAATGAATGAAAGAAAACTAGCTGTGCCCAGACCAAAACAATCCCTAACCCTAACCTGTCAGTAAGAAATGTTTTTTTTTTAGAAAAAATATTTGAAATGAGAAAAATCCTGAGAAAACACAAGACCGTGGACACATAGAGCTGTGGGAGTATAGAGAGAGCACTTCTGTGTGTCCAGCACGGAAAATAATTCTGTGTCCAGGAGCACGGAATTTTGGCAAAGTCCGTGCTCCTGGACACGGATTTTGTGTCCTTAAAGGGACACTGTGTGAGATTTGTAGTTGTTTATTTCAATAATTCATGCTGCCCATCCAATAATATCTCCTTTTTCATGAATATTTACCACCATCATCAAATTCTAGGTATTCATTATGACGGGAAAAATTGCACTTTTCATACATGAAAAGGGGGATCTTCTCCATGGTCCGCCATTTTGAATTTCCAAAAATAGCCATTTTTAGCTGCAAAAATGGCTCTACTTGGACCACTTGGACCAAAACATTTGTTTATTACTCAGTAAACTTTCATGTAAATATCATATTTGGCGATAGCCAACCCAGTTTCAATGAGCAGCATAGTTGCAGTACCTTTTTTGACCATTTCCTGCACAGTGTCCCTTTAACATCCGTGTCCAGGAGCACAGAATTTTGGAGATCATGCTGGATTGCAGCAGGGTATTAGGTAACATCTGCATAGTAAACAAGAAATCTTTCAGTTCTCTTTCAGTCGTTCTTTCGTCTGCTTTCCTACGGTAACTGCACGCTGCCTTTTATAGCCCCAGAGCAGTGGTTCTTAACCTGGGGTGCGGGCACCCCCTGGGGGTGCGCCAGAGATTTCGGGGGGTGCACAGAATTTTCAAGACCAAATTAAAACATGTTTTGGACCTAATGTAAAGTCATTAAAGTATTGATTAATGTCTAAAGCAAGAATCATTGTAATTATTCACTTAAATCATTTTTTAGTGCATAGACGTGTAGACGTTTGGGTTGGGGGTGCGCGGCTTGTCTTGGGCACAGGTTAGGGGGTGCTTCAAGAAAAAAGGTTAAGAACCACTGCCCCAGAGGACGGTGGTAAGGCCAGCCTTTTGCCTTTGGCAGGGATGGTAAATGTATTTGTGATTGCTCTCAGCTGGGATGAGTTACCTGTGGGAGACCAGTCTCTCTGCACTCCTCCAGAGAACCAGGGACATGTCCTAATGGCTTCTTTTGTTTCAGACATGTAAAAGTTTTTATCTTTTAATATAAAAAACTTTTACATGTCTGAAGCACAAGAAACCTGAAGATTTTATATAACATTAAGACATAATGAACATCATACATCTACAGTAAATAAGTTTCATACACAACAAGAGTCATACAGGACTCAAACAAGCCTCAGGCCTTGCTGTGGCTTAGCCAGGCCGGGCCCTCCTAGTGACGCAACACCTACAGCATTGCTTCTAGTCAGGCCAAGAGCAATACAAAGACGTTTCTGAGCTTCCGAAAAATCGGGAACTCCTGCCTCTTTATCGGGAAGCATACAAACATTAGCAAACCAAGGGAGGCAGATCCACCATGCCGTTTGGGAAATGTTAATTGCTATGCTCTTGCTCAGACCAATTCTCGAGGAGATTTGAAAGTCAATGATAATCAGGCTAGCTGTGACTTACCAGTGAAATAAGGTTTGAGAGTGTCATGCTCAGGTTCACTTGAACAAAGTCGTCTTTATTTTCAACCGGTCGAAGCTCCTTGTTGTAGCCACGCTCCTTGAACAAATAATTGATGACACGCTCCTCTTCATTCCGCCCCTGGCATTCTAGATCACCAGAACATCACATGAAGAGCTCTTTTCCAAAACGCTATATCCACCATTTTTGACTTTTTGCATTTTAATACTGGGATTGAATGTTAAGATGTCCTATCATCTATGTGTGAATTCTTGCCATTCAAATATTTTGAGAACATACTTTAAAACCTCTATAAAAAATGCATTTTGCAATGCCCAATACAAAAATGTCAATTTCCCAACATTCTATAAAATGGATATATCTCATTTTGGAAAAGAGCTCTTCACATGCAGTGCTTCATAGCGCAGGGAGAAGTTTATACTGGTTTGGGAAAAGGTGTTTGTAGGTCAAACACAAAGCCAAGGGGACATGTTAGGCCTTGCTATGTTTTATTCCTTTTTCATGGAAAGTCAATAGCTGTGGGCAGTCTTCACTTGGTGTATGTTAGCTGTTCTAAAAGTGCTGGCCCAAAGGATAGATTAAAATTCAGCCATCACATTGTGTACAAGGTGCAGCCTCCTCAGTTGAATTTCATGTTTTATTCATTACAATAATATACAGTAATTTCTATTAATCATATCGTACTCAATTATCTTAGTGTACAATCTTATGTTACAGTATATACTTCATAATCTGCCTGCATTGCATCTGCTCTCGAGTCCTGTGCACTATGATACAGTCCGGCAGCACTAAACAAAGTGCAGTTTGCACTATATCAGGCCCTAGCTTTACCTAAAAAAACACAACCTCTAGTGTTTACGTGAGTGGCATTCCCAATTTTCTAAGCAAATTTCTTAAGTCCACAAATACTGAGGGGTCTCCATATTAGTGGTGTGACGTTCGCAAACGAGCCGATTCTTTTGAACGGTTCCTAGAAGTGAATGATGGGAACTGGATCACAGCAGGGGGAGGCACTTTACCATTATTTAATTCATTTTTCATTCATTTTAGGCACGTGACCTTGGTGCGTATTTGAAAAAAAAAAACAATTGTCTGCCCTAAAGAGTGGCAAAAATGGTCTTAAGAAGCTAGAGGATAATTAGACAAAATTACCGCGAGGTGGAGTCAAATATTACATTTTAAACACTGAATTAATAATTTTAAAAAAAAGAGCCAATAGACACAGTTTTTTTGAACGGCTATTTGAAAGGAACGAGCCATTATGATCCGGGTCCCGTCAAAGAGCCATAAATCCCATCTCTACTCCATATACAGTAACTTGATAGTCATTCTTGTTCTCCACAAAGCCCACAGCTTTTCCAATGCATCCCATAATCACAAAATAAAAGTGTATCCCCTTCAACCAATCATTAACTCATGCCATAAAAATATACTCAAGGTTTTTACTATACCTGATACCAGGATAAATATCGCAATCAGACCAACTAGGAGGTTCATGGTTGGCTGTTCTGTTCAGCTAGCACACTTGAAGAATACTGGCAAAATACTGAAACGACCACTAGGGTTCTTTCCAATATGCGACCTTGCGTCCTCCACTTGTGCTTGTGGCCTCATACCAGAAAGTAATACGTCATGACGACATCACTGACAACAGCATTATACTTCAATATCTCGCCAAAGATCTATTGTAAAGTCATTTTCTCATTTGCAAACTGGATGGTGAATGAAGAATAGTCCCTCAAAAGTTGTCTTGGCTAAGCTGACAGCGGGGAACCTTTATTGTTTCCTCCACGAAGGAGGGGCCAGGAGGTGGGGCGAGGCCACATGCACAAGTGGAGGACGCAAGGCCGCATATTGGAATGCAGCCCTAGGCTGATTGACAGGGGCAGCTGTGGTCTGGGCTGTCTCTTTGGTTGTATGCGTAAACCAGATCAAGATAAATTGCAACGCATTGCTACAACAGCCATCACTAGGATAATTGGAAGCAATCAAACATCAGCCGCTCAGCTGTTACAAGACATCATTCTACACAAGGCTGAAAGTAGCCTATTCTGGGAGACACTACCCACCCTATACGTAATACATTTTAGCTGAGCCAACGCGGTAAGGGGAGACTGCTGCAAAGGAAAATAAGAACAACCAGGTTCAGCAAGTCATTTGTTCCCTCTGCAATCAGAATTGTTAATGAAAGAATGTGTGTGTGTGTGTGTGTGTGTGTGTGTATTTATTTAGTTCTTAAAGGATGAGATGAGCTCCTCCCGACCAACCTCGTCTTCTGACGCGCCCCCAGTCAGCAAGGCGGGCGGCCCAAACTCGTTAGCATTAGCTTGGCTCAGCTTTGCCTACTGACTGCATGAGGTGCCTTTAAGGGACACTGTGTGAGATTTTTAGTTGTTTATTTTCAGAATTCATGCTGCCCATTCACTAATGTTATCTTTTTCATGAATACTTACCACCACCATCAAATTCTAAGTATTCATTATGACTGGATGGAAAATCTCAGAAGGGGTTGGGGCAGGGGGGTTGACAGGGGTGGGGTTAGGGGAGCTTGCATTAGGGTCGGGGGCAGGGGAGGTCTCCTCTGAAATATCAGTAGGGGTGGTGGTAGGGTGTTTATCAGGGGTGGGATCAGGGGACATTACGTAATAAGGAGGCGTGGGGTTGAGATTTCTGGGGTGTGGAGTCAGGGGTGGAGGCTCGGGATGTAGCACTGGATGTGGCAGGGGAGTCGTCAAGAGGAGGGGTAGGGGCTCTCTTTCTCTTTGGGGTTTTCCTGGGGGTCCTGTGTTTCTCCGCTCCGCCAGGTGAGCCTACAGGCATGTAAAGCGCACAGAACTACTGTAATTAGTTCAGTTCTGAATTTTAAGTTTATAGTGCACATAAAAAGTAAGATTGGGCACAGTTGCTTACTAGGCGCATACGACTTTGTTGCGAGCGTCGACGTTGCGAAAGGCACGTGAGCGAGAACTTGTTGTCACGATGTGGGTGTTATTAAAGGATAGTTCCGGCGTAAAATGAAAGTTTCACCATCGCTTTCTCATGCCACATAATGTATCTGATGATGAGCCATTCTGGGCAATGCCGCGCCGTTATGGAGTTGGCTAATATTAACCTTTTTGGCGAAAAACGCAGCCAATGCATCAAGGCGGGGCCAATTATAGGATTATTATTTTCTGATGTTTCCCCGCTATAAACAACTTCAAAAACGCTACACACTTCATCACAAAGGTCTCGTCAACCAAACCGAGGCACAGAGAAGATCATCGGACCACACACTTTCACTGGCCAGTGTTTTCAGAGGTGTCTCACTGTTGCAACTCTCTGACCCGGATGCAGGCTACTCAATCTGGTGGCTAGGTAGGCTAAACATGGTCCGCGGTTCTTACACCGGCTGCGACCGTAAAATGAAAAGCTGGAACCCCGACCGTTTTCACCGACTGCCACTGTCTAAACCAGCCATATTACGGGAATGGCTAATAGCATCAGAAGTGGACAAAACTGACATAAACACCCGGAGGGATCGCGACTACCGTGTGTGCAGGCAGCAGATTTGAAGAGTTGTATGGAGAGTACCGGTGGCAGATGGACACTCCCAGGTGGTTTTATCACTCCCAGACGTTCGATCAGGTAGGCAGACTACTCTTACAAAGTAATTGCAACACGGTATAATATAACATGGATTCAACTTTGTAATAACACACCACTGGTGGTGTACTTACATCTGTAAGAGCACTTCTAGTACGACTTTATAAAATTCCTCCAGCCCTCCTCCGTTGCGTAATGGTCCATCTGACCTCGCGCGCCCTGGTCAATTACTTCACTAAAACTACTCTAGCATGCTTGACATCAACCACATCGAATGCCTCAGGTCGCACAATTTCACTTGCCATCCCGCGCTAGTTTGTTTTGACAGTTTATGATCTCCTGTAGTGGGCTACATTTACTGCACCTATGCCTTCCCAAAACAGAGTGCTTGCTGGTAAAGACGCGCGGTGTTGCAACCAGTTTCACAGATTCACAGACACTCAAGATTCATGAGCCAGACACATTTACACATGTTTCTCTCTCTTCAAACATACCTCCATAGCCATGCTCCTTTTTGGTACAGCATTCATCTTTAGACGGTTTCGTTTAGGTGTTCCATCTCCCTTACTCTTCTTGTAGTCATCATCCTCGAAATGCTCCCTCCATACACGGTAGTAGCGATCCCTCAGGGTTTTATGTCAGTTTCGTCCACTTCTAATGCTATTAGCCATTCCCGTAATATGGCTGGTTTAGACAGTGGCAGTCGGTGAAAACGGTCGGGGTTCCAGCTTTTCATTTTACGGTCGCAGCCGGTGTAAGAACCGCGGACCATGTTTAGCCTACCTAGCCACCTGATTGAGTAGCCTGCATCCGGGTCAGAGAGTTGCAACAGTGAGACACCTCTGAAAACACTGGCCAGTGAAAGACTGTGTGGTCCGATGATCTCCTCTGTGCCTCGGTTCCATTGACGAGACCTTTGTGATGAAGTGTAGCGTTTTTGAAGTTGTTTATAGCGGGGAAACATCAGAAAATAATAGGCCTATAATTGGCCCCGCCGTGATGCATTGGCTGCGTTTTTCGCCAAAAAGCTTAAAATTAGCTAACTCCGTAACGGCGCGGCATTGCCCAGAATGGCTCATCATTAGATACATTATGTGGCATGAGAAAGCGATGGTGAAACTTTCATTTTACGCCGGAACTATCCTTTAAATACAGCGCATTTAAAGTCGGCCACAAATATGAAGGAGACTATGAGCTCGCACCGATTTACTCTAACACACCACGTGTGAGGAGTGGGGGGACAGGCAGTGAGAAGGAGCTGAAGTGGGGACTTGCGCAAACTTGTGTAAAGGTGTGAGACAAGACTCATATACACCCGTGAGTGAGCTGTTGATCAACCAGTTCATGGGCGCGTGACCTCGGAGGCAGTCCGCAGACGAGCGTTGAAGGGGATAAGCAACTGCAGAGGTTGCAAGATCTGACTGCAGCCGCATTCATCCCGCGATAACTTCACACCATGTGACATGTCACCTCGTCAACGCAACGTCGACGAAATTTCGAAGTTTGACAGGAAATCTAACCGTCATGCAGTATTTTCATCCAGAGTGCATTGCTGTCTACATGCGCATGCATACGTTGATGAGAAATCGAATGCGCTTATTATCAGGTGCTGCAACATGAGGCGTGGCCCCAAGTTCAGTGCCATTGCAGCTTGGGAAATCGCCTTTGGGAAATAAAAGTGTCGGGAAAAGTTAAAGTTTGAAATCAGTATTTCCTTATGCATCTGTCTGTGTCTTTATATGAAGAGTTCAGATGCAAAACCCCCTAAGTGCCTTTTCAGAAAATAATCTTAATTCATTTTTATTTAATACAAAGCTATCAAAATTGCATATTTTTTTATTTTATTTATGTAATATAACTATGTAGCCTATATGCTATGTATTATCAAGTACATGAATGTAAACCAAACCAACTACGGGGTCCTCTAAAAATATAGAAGTGCAGGTCTTCAGAAATGGATTTGGGTGTTATGCATCTGTCTGTGTCTTTATATATGTGTAGGAAATATGTACCTTCTCCTTGCCGCTGCCAGCTGTCTTACGACGCCCCCCCCCCTGGTTTTGGTGGCAAAGGCCTCTTTCTCTTTTCCTCCTCCTCTTCATCCTCGCTGCTTGAAATGAATCGGCTTTTGGCCTTCGCCTTTTTCTCTTCCTCAGCAAGACCCCAGTCGGAGTCCTCGTCTTCCTCTTCTCCATCGGGATCTTCCCCCTCATCCTCCTCCTCCTCCTCTTCCTCCTCCTTTCCGCCCTCCTGCTCGAAGACCTCCCCCTCATGCCTCCGCCGCTCCTCCTGTCCCACCATAGTGTCCAGCATTAGGGACCTGATACGCACCAGGTGGGCAGGGTCGTCAATGGCCTGATAGTATGTTTGGTTGGTGCTCTCCTGGTGGCACATCATGGACGCTATGGACCTCCTATCTTCCTTTGCAGCTGTCTTGACCGCCTATGAATGTGAATGTGTGTGTGTGTGTGTGTGTGTGTGTGTGTGTGTGTGTGTGTGTGTGTGTGCATGTGTGAAGGTGACTAAATGAGTGTCTGAGTGTTGTGCATGTGTGTGTGTGCATGTGTGAAAGTGACTAAATGTGTGTGTGAGTATCTTGTGTGTGTGTGTGTGTGTGTGTGTGTGTGTGTGTGTGTGTGTGTGTGTGTGCGTGTGTGTGTGCGTGCGTGCGTGCATGTGTGAAAGTGTGTGTGTGAGTGTTGTGTGTGTGAGTGTTGTGAGTGTGAGTGTTGTGTGTGTGTGTGTGTGCGCGTGCGTGCGTCCATGTGTGAAAGTGACTGTGTGTGTGTGTGTGTGTGTGTGTGAGTGTTGTGTGTGTGTGTGTGGTGTGTGCGCATGTGTGAAAGTGACTAAATGAGTGTGAGAGTGTCTTGCTGGCAAATACCTGGCAGACTACCAGTGACACTCTGACACCTCTTCACTATATTATATAAATCACACACACACACACAGACAAACACACACACACACACAGACAAACACACACACACACACACGCACGCACGCACGCACGCACACACACACACACACACACACACACAGAGAGACAAACACACACATGCACGCACAAGCACGCACACAGACACACTAAGACACACACACAGACAAATACACACATACGCACACAGACAAACACACACACACCTTATCATTTACCTCAATGACTGGTTCCTTGAGCATGGTGCCGTCCCGCCGCACTGCTCCCTTGTGGCGCCATTGGGGGCTGCCCCCTTGCACAGGTGAGGTATACATGCAATTTCGTTGTGTGCGATGTGCACTGGTGTGCTGTGGGGTGCAGTGTCACAATGACAATGGGAGTTGGAGTTTATCCCAGTTGGGCTGTGTGTGACGGAGGTCATCTTGCACCTGTTCACCCCCCTCGGGGATCGAACGTGCGACCTCCTCAACTACAATGGTCCGGCAATGGGAGATACAGTACGATACCGCTGGGCCAAGAGACTATAGTCTCTCGGCCCAACGGCTCCGAGACTGTATAAGGCTATCGGAGGGAGGTTTACCAACGTTCCACGCCAACTCTGCTAGTTAGCCTCCGTTACACGTGGCACTCCCTTATCTCATGGCCTTGTCTCAAAGTAATGGACGGATGCTGAGAGCTGGCAAAGATCCCAACCATATGACGCTGCTCTCTCTCTCTCTCTCTCTCTCTCTCTCTCTCTGAGCTGCAGCTGCATGAGTTAAAATAGGCTACACAGGTTTATACACACACACACACACACACACACACACACACACACACACACACACACACTCACACACAGAGCAGGAGGTCGCCCCTATCGCTCGACAAGTGTGCCCATATCCCTCTCCTCACTGAGTGCACACACAGACACACACATACACACGCACGCACGCACGCACACACACACACACACACACACACACACAGCCGCATAAACAGTGAGACAAAGAGAGATTAGGGAGATTAGGTGTACAGGTTTCGGAGCCCAAAAAATGGGAAAAGAATAGACTGATAATAAAGGGATAGATATAGAACAGTGGAGAGAGAGAGTGAGGAGGAGAGGGGCATAGACAGTGAATGTGAGATGAAAAGAGAGAGAGATAGAGGGAGGTATGGTAAGGGAGGAGAGAGAGTGAGGAGGAGAAGGGGATAGAGAGTGAATGTGAGATGAAACGAGAGAGATAGAGGGAGGTATGGTAAAGGAGGAGAGAGAGTGAGGAGGAGAGGGGGATAGAGAGTGAATGTGAGATGAAAAGAGAGAGATAGAGGGAGGTATGGTAAAGGAGGTGAGAGAAAAAGGTAGGGGAGATAGATGGGGAAAGTCAAGAGAGGCAGAACGATAGAGGGGAAACGAGTAGAGCTTAATAGGAATTAGAGATGTACAGGATCCAAGATCCGGTTCCGGATCTGGCAGGATAATAGGGTTTTTCAGACTATCCGGATCCGGCAGGATCTTAAGCAGTGGATCCGGTATCCGGCAGATACCTAAAAATCAGCATCTGGGGCATCTCTACTTTTTACGTAGCCTAGGCCTTTCAGTCAGTCTTTCACAACCCCAATCGCTGCATAGAGTGAAAGCCCTTTGGAAGGTTGTTGAAAGCGGTTGTTGAAAGCAGTGTGGCAGTAAGCCAATGAGTCTTAAAAATAGATTGCGGCAACATAATAAAAAGGGCCCACGTGTGCGAGTTGGCTATGTGTTTCAACCATTTCGTAGGATCCGGTATCCGGTTCCGGATCCGGCAGGATCTTAAGCAGTGGATCCGGTATCCGGCAGGATCCTAAAAATCAGGATCCGGTACATCCCTAATAGGAATAGGAGAGAAGTATATTTTCTGCCAAGAGACATCCACATTTTAATTTAGTGAGGGAGCAGCAGCTTCTGGAAACTTGCTGACGGTGCTTGTCGGTACACCTACCAAATGCTGTGTGTGTGTATGTGTATGTGTATGTGTATGTGTCTGTTTGTGTGTGTGTGTGTGTGTGAGTGAGAGAGAGAGAGAGAGAGAGAGAGAGAGAGAGAGAGAGAGCGAGAAAGAGAAAGAGAGCGAGAGATAGATAGAGAGAGAGAGTTAGAAGGTATTACAGTACAGTAGTGTGTGTGTGTGCATGGGGGGGGGGGGGGGTAGAGTAGGAGGTGTTTATTTGTGCATGTGTTTGTGTCTGGATGTTTTGTGCAAGAAGATATCTGTGTACGTTGGCAGATTTCAACATTTCTGTCTTTCTTTTCTTTCTTTCTTTCTTTGTTTGTTTGTTTGTTTCTTTCTTTCTTTCTTTCAGTCGGTACTAGTGGTGTCAACAATGATCGATCCGGCGATCCAATGCAATGCGGGGCATGGACAATCCAGGATCGATGCAGCATTTTTTTTAAAGTTTCAATTACTTCTGTGGATATTTCGAGAGCAAATGAATGTGACATTAAATAAAAGTACTTCAAAGCATTGCAAGATTGATCCAGACTGATCCAGACTGATACAGAAATAGCCAATAAATTGTTGCTCAGTAGCTGACTACTTGTATTGCCTCATCATTACTGATGAAACATTTGCTTTGCTTTCAGTAGAATTCTAATGCATCGCAATGCATTGTAGAGTTGAATAGGATCAGATCAAATCGCATAGAATCGAATCGGATCACTACCTCCCGAATCGTGATCGAGGGCAGTGCCAATCCACACCACTACACCCTTAAAAGAGATTGGTTAAAAAAATGACTAATCTCGTTGGTTGAAGCAATATTGGTCAAATTAACTGTGACATTGGTAACTATTAAACAAACAAATTGGTTATCTAACAACTAATATCATTGGTTAAGAACAAATTGGTTGATTTAACAAAGATATTGGTTAACTTTAATAACTGATTGGTTGAAAAATGACCAATATCATTGTTTAAGCAAATGTTAACTAAGAGATTGGTAACTGACGCAGGTCTGACGCTCAACGTCAAGTACGTAACTCTGCTTCTCAATTTTCTGACAAAGCCGCCATCTTGGTGCTGCAGGAAAGCCGTTTGAGATATTGGTGAAATTCAAAGACTTTATGAGGTAAGTTCGTTTATTTTCAATGTTTCGTTAATAATTTCAAGACCATGACAAATATACAGTGAATAACGAAACAGTTTCTTGTTCAGGATGGTAATTTGGAATGAATTTGTCTTCAGACCATACCTCCGCTAACAGGCCACTATTATAACTACCGGTATGCTAACTTAGCCCTAGGTTGTTTTCACAACTTTGTTGGAAAGTTTGTGTTTTGTTAGAAACAAACTCTACGAAATGTACAATATAGATTTGCTCCGAAAGAGCTATAAAACTTGTCCAGTGGTGCCAACACCCATGTCAGAGTCAAGACCTAGCTAAATGTCCGCTAGCAACATAGCTATCAGTGGTTTCTGGAGGAGGGCCGAAGGGAGTGCTTCCCCGCCGGCCAGAGATTGTTTGCGCCGGCCTCTTCACCTGAAAGAGCTAGCGCTGCATGATGAGGTGGTTCGCTAGCAACAATTAGCTATAGTCTAACGGTTAAATCATGTTGCCTTTGTTGAGGGATGTTTGAAATAGCCCGATGTATTCATAACTGAATATTGGTTTCTTGTTAGAAACGAACACATTTTGAATATAATTTTGTTCTGAAGTTACAACATGCCAAGTTAGTGTTGTAAGCCTGTTGGCGCCAAAGTTAAGAGCTAGCTAAATGTCCGCTAGCAACATTAGAGCTAGCCAAACTGAATAATGAATCTCTTGTCCGCTAGCAACATTAGCTAGCTAAAGTCTTTTTTTTTGTTAGAAACGAACTCCCTTTGAGTACAATTATTCTCTGAAGATATCCAGTTAATGTACTTGAGCCAAAGTAAAACACAAATACCAGAGAGAAGAGCTAGCTAGAAGTTCGTTAGCAACATCAGCTTATCTTTTAGCTGACTCAGAAGCTTGAAGTAGCCACAACTTATGCCTGATTTTTATTGTTAGAAACGAACTCATTTTGACTAAACACTTGCTCTGAAGTATGTTTTAACACATGTGCCTTTCCCTGTTCGTTGTGTAAAGGAAGTGAGTAAGTAAACTGATTCTGAACTTGTTATTGTGCACACAGTGTGCTGTTTTGTCCCATTCTGTTACTGCCAACTCTGTGGGCTGTTCTCTCTGTTCAGGGAGAAACCACTGTCAGCCATCAGATCGTGTTCTTTTCAATAAATAGACATTACCTATTTGACAGATTTCTCCTGAAATAATGAGCCCAGAAACACCCAGATGTGTAGGGTGCTTAACCCTGTGAAACCTGAACCATGAAAGCAATGAGAGAAAATTCTAATTTTTTGGAATTTGCTTCAATATTGGTCCCTTATAAGAAATGTAAAAAAAAATTCAAAATTTTGTTAAGGTCGCTGAGATATTTAAAGTGGTAGTTCGCTATTTTAGACATTAAGCCTTGTTTGTGTGACTTCTGGGGTGAAGTAGAGATGTTATCATCACAATTTTGACATTTGGTGCTGAACGGAGCATTTGGGTATTCAAGACGGCAGCCCCCCCACCTTTACATTGACTCCAATGAAGCACTCAAGCAATCGATCATAAAATGGCATTAAACTTTCATTTGCAGAGACATGAAACTCACCGAGTGGTCAGGGGTGGACAGCGATACGTTGGCTCGAAAATCACCGCGAAATATGCTTCCAGAGAAGATATATTCATTATTGTCCGTCTTCATTGATTGTATTGGTTTGACTAGTATTACTCCGCGCGACCGGAAATGGGGGTGCGTTTGTTTACGTTACTATCTATGGTTTGTATGCAATCTGTAGTTTTTGTAGCCAGTCCCGCTCAAAGATAGCCGTTCTACCTCGCTCCTTGATGTCTACATAAACAACACACTATCGCTACCTACTGGCTGGATGTCTACTACTATTCAACGACGTCTGGGGAAAAATAGGTCCGCCAAATGCTAAACAACAGTTAGAAGGCATATTTCGCTGCAATTTTCGGGTCAATTTATCGCTGTCTACCACTGACCACACGGTGAGTTCCATGTCTTCTCAAACAAAAGTTTAATGCCATTTTATAATCGATTGCTTGAGTGCTCTATTGGAGTCAATGTAAAGGTGGGGGGCTGCAGTCTTGGATACCCAAATGCTCCGGTCAGCACCAAATGTCAAAATTGTGATGAGAACATCTCTACTTCACCCCAGAAGTCACACAAACAGGGCTTAATGTCTAAAATAGCGAACTACCACTTTAATGCATCATATATGATGCATCAGGCTTTTAATGAATGAAAATTCCAATTTCATGACCATTGAAAAATGACTTTTAATGCATTTACAACTTTTTTTTTAATTTAAAAAAGTTGTCAGACAATTTAATTTGAGGATTATCTTTAAATATTTAGTGAGATCCTGCCATTTTTTTAAAGCCTATCCTTGTTTTAGCAGGACCATATTTTACATTTCCCACAGCCTGGTTGGGTAATTTTTTAAAATCTATGTAAAAACATAGCTGATCGAATGCTCAACAACCTATTTATGAGTGTAATATAGATCATTATTCATTTTTGATGTGTAATTTGAATATATGGGTCCATTACTGCAATTGGACCATTTCTCCATTCACTTCAATGCATTTTTTACGAGATCATAATTTCAACATTTTGCATTGCATTTTCAAAATTGCAAGTAAAACCTGTTTCTTAAGGCAATATCTTTGTCTTGAAGTAAAACAACTTGTGTGTTTTGTTAAACGATCGTCGTGGTATGCTTTGTAAGTTTCCCTATGGAGCAAATGCATTGATGGCTGACTTCCTGCCACCGCCGGATGGTGCTTATATGTCTCATCAGTTTTAGCACGATCTCTCTGCAACACGGTGTAAAAATATAAACTCTTCCTTGCTTAATTGCACAAAGCAAGTGTTCAAATTAAAGGATGTAGAGTTATATTTCGGAAATTTGTACACAAACCTTATGCAATTTGACGAAATCTCAGCGTCGGTCAGGGAAACCGCTTCTACCCCATTTTCCTGTTTTTCGCCGAGCTGTGGTCAACTTGTTGTCGACCGCTGCTCTCTTGTGGCGGTTTCCGTGTACTGCAGGACGTTTGGAAATGACACGCAGGATGTTTTTCAGATCGATTTTTTTGTGTGTCAGCGTGGAGAGGGCTTTGAATTTGATGAGACATATATGATGCATCCGGCGCGATAGGGTTAATTTTTGGCTTGATCAAAGATGCTTAATTTGTATGGTTACTGCAATAAATATTTAGATTTCTTTGCCCATCCTTTTTGGATCTACTAGTAGGCCTAGTGATTTTAGAGGTCTTAACAAGTGGGCTATGCATCAGATTTCATTTCAAGTGATGAGTAAAATATCCAGAAAGATATAATCTGTTCTTTTTGCCCTCTAGCTTAGCACACTGAATTCTTTGAGCCATCTGGTGTCAATCCGTGTGGGAAAATGATCAATGAAAACAATTTAAGAAATGCATCTTATAGATGTTTCATATTGTTGGCCTATTCAACCTATTGTGTCATGGTGGTGTTATAATTTTTCAAACTTTATTTTTGTGTAATAATTAGGCATATTGATACATAATCATGTTCATGTTTTGTGCTGTCTTGCTTTGCAGATGACAGAATATTGCTGAAGGATCCTACATGGAAGCTGGCTGATTACATGGAGTGATTCCTCTGGTGTGGTGTACCTCAGAGAAATAAAAACTGTTGCAAGTGGTGAGTTTAAGTTCATGAATTCACACAAAACCAATCCATGTATTTTATAAAAGTCAAAGTGCTAAACATGCTATGTATTTCATGCTGTCAATATGAGATGCAAATTAATGTTGTGTGTTGTGTGTTAATGTTGTGTGCAGCTGAGAAGATATCCTTATTGCTGGATGGTTGCTCTCTGGTCGTACTTGAGCCCCCTGGACCATGTCTGCAAATGCTTCTGAACATTGACAGAATTTCTAAAGGTTAGCAACCATTCACAAATGTACACCACATGTATGTGTGTTTCAAATATCTTAACAGTTTGAACCACACACTGTTAATCAGAGATGTATCCTGTTCATCTTGTGTGTTATTTTGAGAGGATAGGTCGCCAGCAATCCTATTCACTTGCTGAAAATGCTTAAATACATCATAACAACATTGCTATGACATTACATAGAGCCATAACGCTGCACTACAGGGTTAAGGATGGCAGCTGCCTGGTTACAGTACATTGATCCCCTTTGTAGCACCATGTCTAAAAATACTGAAAAAAAAAAAACAGTTTCTAAATGTACCGGTAAGCAAATTTTAATAAATCTGCACCAAATGTGTGTTTCAAATGTCTACTATCTAACAGTCTGAATAACACACTCGTACACAGTGGTGGACAAAGTAAAAGTACTTTTGTGGTGTAATTACAACAGTAGCACATGATATTACATAGCTGTTACACCGTTTGCTCCAGTATACCTACCTATTGAGATAGACTGTGATATTACTGAAAAGCAATAAAAACCTAACAAGAACCCACCACAAACTCAATCCAACCTGTGCAAAATCAGCTCATCGTAAGACAAGTACATTGGTCTACTTTTTACTCAGATAAGTTACCTGTGTTGGAAAGAAACTGTTTTTTTTTTTTTTTAACTTTTACTTTTACTTTGTCCAACACTGCTCATACATGACATTACCAATTGTTGTGTGCTCAGAGCGGCAGTTTACAAATGCACCCTTGGTGCCTTCTGCTGTTAGGCCTATGACACTGAGCCCACCGTTTCATTGATTGGAGTATTTGGGTTACATTTTCTCAATTTGTTGTATTTTTCAGGATCGCTGAGGACTCCCCCTCCATGCGTGACATCTTTGAGAAATTTTCACGCTTTCTGGAGATGCCAAGTTTGGTACGTCTGCCAGACATTTTTTTAACCTTTATTTAGAAAGAACAAGTCACGATATAGTTGTGTGCATTGTTGATTTTGGCTATACTTGGTGTTAATTAAGCTTCCTGATACTGCATGATTTATACCGTTCACTCAGTAGAGTAAAGCTTTCTATATAACCTGTTAAAACAGGGCGTTATAAATTTTGTGGTTACCAGAATGGCAATTACTGAGTCGCAGTGCATTACTAAAGGCCCTATGTTATGTCATAGTAGAGTAGTACTAGCAATAAACCTTTCAATGACTATTTCAGCATGTTTCAGATGGTATGGCGTGCATTATGGGGCTAAGCACCATTGATGTATCTCTCTCTCTCTCTCTTTCTCTCTCTCTCTCAAATCTTAAAAATTCTTTCAGACTGGAACCAACTTTGCATCCCTCGGCACTGACACTGAGAAGGTTTCAAGGACCCCACTACTAGGAGGCGAGAGTTTGACACGGCAGTGTCATCACTGCCATGGATGATAACGTAACCATTCCTGTTGCTGATTGCCTGACTTGCGCAGTGACAAGCTTTTCATGCTCTACTGGGTGTGTGACTTGGCATATCCACCACAGTTTAACTCTGTTTTTGCCTCTTTTGAATATGTGTACGATATAACCATCGCAACCAACAAGTGGGCCAAGGTACTGGAACATTTCTCACTTCAAGTTGCTCTGTAGTCACTGGACATTTTTTTTAAACATCTACGCAGACACCACCACTCCACACCATGTATATTTTAATTACTTCTGATTCCACTGACATGCAGACTGCATCCTATGCAAATTCAGGTAATTTGCCTGGTACTGGAGAAACAGCATTGTATGCCATTCTAAGTGATACTTGCCTCCTTGTTTTGCAAAAATGTACTGTTCTTTGAATATAACTTAAAGTAAGATCATGTTGACTCTGAGGTTTTCTCCTGTTGTCAAGCACAACCTTAACGTTTTGTAAGTAAGTAATAGTCACAGGATATGCATGCATTTGTAATTTGAATTTTCGTTGAAAACGGCTCACCAAGCATAAAATGTTACCTCTGCTTTTGATTTTTCTTTTTTTTTTTTTAATGTCCCTTAATACCAGCCTGTCTTTTTGTTGTGTCCACACAACTTTACCATCATCAGTGTTGGGAAGGAACAGATTGCTGTAAGTTACTGTATCCCCATCCTTTCAGATCAGTGCTTTAAAGCCTTTTGAAATTAAATTGTTAATAAACTTTGTGAAAACAAACTCAAATCTTGGTTATTGGTTATGATTGATATAGCTTTGAAACTGTTAATTTGGAGTGAAGTAATTGCAGTGTCCATCTAACCAAGCAAATCGGTTAAAATTTTAACCAATATCTGTGTCGGACACATATTAATCGAACAAATTGGTCAAAGATTGGTTAAACATAACCAATCTATTGGTCAAAACAACCGATTTGGAATTGGTTAGTTTTTTAACCGATCTAGATTGGTTGAAATTTTAACTAAAGTCTAATCGGTTATTTTGACTAATATTTTTCTCGGACACATATTAATCGAACAGATCGGTTAAAAACTACTAATTTTTTGTTTATTTTAACCAATCTTTTTTAAGAGTGTAGTCAGTACTGTGAAGCTGGGGCTATGTGCCTATGTTTGGGTTGTCTTTGATGTATAATATAAACACATGTTTCATTAAAAACGAAAGTTCGGGAGAAGTGTCATGAAATTTGACATGCCTTAATTAACCACCTGTGTTCTATTCTCTGCTAAACTGTCATTCGTCAGAATTCAGTTTGAAAAGATAGTTTCAATTATTTAACCACCTGCATCTCATTCTCCACTCAGCAGTCTTTTGGTGGAATGAAATATGGTTCTATATTGCTCACACCCACCACCTCCCCTTTCGCCTCCCTTCTGCCGATGTTTGATCGGTTCGTCAGGCTTCCCGCCCTAGCTTCCTCTCCAGTTCACCTTGCTCTATTGCTCTCTGACCATCATCTGCCCGGGGGGGGTCTGCTCAGACCTCACACATGTCTGTGGGCGCAGACACTGCCCGAGCTCTCAGTGGCACCCCGTGTAGTGGTCCCGTGAAGCACTTTGATGATCGATCGGCCTCCGTGGAAAAACGATCACAAGAAGCCCGTTCCCCACCAGAACAAAGATGTATGCATACACACTGGCGCCGACTATGGGGGGGCACGGACCTTTTTGCCCCCCCAATCATAAAGTTGGGGGGTCAAAAACACCCCAATAATGACACGTTAAAAATAGCTGATTTCACTGATGATTTAAACCCACTATTAGAATGTGAAGAAGTCTGTAGCCTATCCCCTTTCTCACTGTCTCATATATTTAAAAAAAAAAAAAACCTCACGGTGAAGTCATGAACAAAATTGTGTTTGAACTGTCTGTACGAGCGAGAATGCACAGGGAATAGCCTACATCTGCAGCGTCGGTCATGGCCAATCGGCGGGAGCGTTCATAGCCTATTTGAGTGGCAGAACGCCATCCTCTTTGGGCAGAGAAAGGAGTGGGAATGTTGACCAACATGTTTATTATTTGTGAAGACTATAGCGTACATGGACAATGTTGTGTTATGTGTTTGCTTGATTATTGTATTCGCACTGGCAATTTTTGTTTGCGATGGTCCATGAAGGAACTGCAGGCTGCGCAGCACCTTGCTCTATTGCTCTCTGACCATCATCTGCCGGGGGGGGTCTGCTCAGACCTCACACATGTCTGTGGGCGCAGACACTGCCCGAGCTCTCAGTGGCACCCCGTAGGCCTACTGTACATCCAACCTTGAGAATGTTTACTACGAGACATTTGGCTTCAGCACCACAGCCAGTGATATTGCCCAATATACCGCATAATCCAACTAAACTCAGCTTCTCAAGTGTAGTGGTCCCGTGAAGCACTTTGATGATCGATCGGCCTCCGTGGAAAGCCGTTCTCCTGCGAGAGTCGCACGATCACAAGAAGCCCATTCCCCGCCAGAGCAAAGATGTATGCATACACTCTGGCGCCGACTATGGGGGGGCACGGACCTTTTTGTCCCCCCAATCATAAAGTTGGGGAGTCAAAAACACCCCAATAATGACACGTTAAAAATAGCTGATTTCACTGATGATTTAAACCCACTATTAGAATGTGAAGAAGTCTGTAGCCTATCCCCTTTCTCACTGTCTCATACATTTAAAAAAAAAAAAAAACTCACAAACGGTGAATTCATGAACAAAATTGTGTTTGAACTGTCGGTATGAGCGAGCACGCACAGGGAATAGCCTACATCTGCAGCGTCGGTCATGACCAATCGGCGGTAGCGTTCATAGCCTATTTGAGTAGCAGAACGCCATCCTCTTTGGGCAGAGAAAGGAGTGGGAATGTTGACCAACATGTTTATTATTTGTGAAGACTATAGCGTACATGGACAATGTTGTGTTATGTGTTTGCTTGATTATTGTATTCGCACTGGCGATTTTTGTTTGCGATGGTCCATGAAGGAACTGCAGGCTGCGCAGCATAGGTAAAGTGATGGACTGAATAAGTGAAACATTATAATGTCCCTCAGAAATGTGTGTATTTAAGCCAGTCCTTAATGAGAGCAAAGGTAATTTGTAGGCTATGGCTTCGCGTTAAACTGCGGTGCAAGCATGTTCTGGGCTTCGCTGCTGAAGTGTAACAGAGCAAGATTAATTCATTCGAGGTTGGATTCCCGTTGCCAGTTGAGAGTTGTCAAATTTGTTTGGTTTGTCGGCCACATGAACATTTATTTTCTAGTGTCCATAAAAAGGCATAACTACAGTATTTTGAATTTTAACTCCATCTCAATAACGACTGCTTTGAATGACACGTAGCCTAATCTAAAATATCATGATCAGACATGACCCGCCCCTGTTCAGTTTTCATTGCAATGGGCCTATTCCAATGGTTGACAAGTTATTGACAAGTTGAACCCCAGATTGCACGCTATATGTCTGATTTGCTGCGTAATAATTCCACCTTTTTGGTTGAATACAGATGTCCAGTAGCCTAGTCCCGCGCACATCCACATCTGCGATTCTGATTGTGTGATTGCGCACCGTTTATATAATTTCTGGCGGAAATGGTGGAGAGTATACGGTTGCAAGATTGAGACAGCTTGATTCGCAGTTCGCACTAATCATAAACTAATCTAATTCCCAAAAATAACCCTTGCATGTTTGTTGGCTATGCACAACATACTATCTGAAGTGGCCCATGCGCTTTCGCGTTTGTTAATCAAGTAGGATATGCCAACATTCTGCCAAAAGGTGCCGCGCTCCTGCTCTTCGCAATCTGGTGTGTCACGGGAAGGCTGAGTTCAAGGTAGCCTAGACCACTGGAGCGCGTTGGCAGATTTCAATAGGAAAGTTCTCCGGAGCATCTGAGGAAGATTATTCTCTGCTTTTATTTAGAGCAGTGTCAAACTAACGTTTCAAATTCACCACTTCTTCATCGGAGACAAAGATGTGGCATCTTCGGCACTGCTCAAAATAAAAGCAGAGAATAATCTTCCTCGGATGCTCCAGAGAACTTTCCTACAGAGAACTTCCTCCTACTTTGCTTGCACTGTATATCTAGTCCTAAACGTCTTTATGGTAACCAAGTAGCCTATTAACTGTCTTAATTTCTGTAGGCTATAGGCTATTCAGTAAATAAGGGACCTAGCTAAATGCCGTGCAAATGCGCCACTGAAACACAGAGGTAACGTTGACGTCACGCAATAACCCCCCCCCAAAAAAAAATTCTGCCCCCCCAATGTTGACATGAAGACGGCGCCTATGCACATACATGCTTAATCCATATTTCAGATAATGAACCTCAAAGTGGATTCAAAAGTGGAGTGAAAAGAAGGCGAAAGTAACATTCAACTTTTCCCCCTATCTCAAGCTCCTTGCCTTTTACTTTCTTCATGACTGGCAGTGTGTGGTTGAGAGTTTGGTTAGACCGTCAGAATGGCCGTGAAATATTTTGTAAAATTGAACAATAGTGTCTTGATAATGGTGGGCAATGGGCATGTGGGCTGTGAGAGATAGTGAGAGCAAGGTGTGTTAAATTAAAAAAAAAAAAAAAAACTAGAAGCATTCAGAGAGTGCAAACCTCCGCTAAGGCCATGGGGTCACTGATGGCATAACATCTAAACGCTGTGAAATCCTACGCCTATAATATAACTTACAAACATTTGACCTTGTCACACCCTACATGTTATGTGTGTGTGTGTGTGGGGGGGGGGGACAAAGGGATATGTTGTCACAGGCCCAGGGAGATAGGGGCCCCAGAATTGTGTCCCCATTACATTAAAGTAAGGGATGCCCTTTCAGATGACTTTGTCCCGGGCCCAGTAAAAGCTGTCCTAAATGCTGCCCTGTGTGCGGTAGCCTACAGGCATGGCTGATCGGGCATGACTCAGTGTGTTAGTTAGGGGAATCTTCTTTGAAATATACTGAAGGGGATGGTTAGAAGTGCAAAAGCAAGTGTGTGTGTGTGTGTGTGTGTGTGCGTGTGTGTGTGTGTGTGTGTGTGTGTGTGTGTGTGTGTGTGTACGGTGTGTGTACATGCATGGCTGATGGGGCATGAGCAGGGCTGGGCATTTTCAGCCAAGACCGGTCCGCCAGGCATTGAGAGAGACAATGAAGCCTGTGACAAAAATTTGATTGATCAATTAATTATTTTGACTACAACAGCCAGTATGAATGTTTAAATCTGACTCTGAGAGGTCAGGAGTGATGGTATGAGGACTGATATCCAGGGTGCGATTTGTAGGGGGGATGGGGGGATTGTCCCCCCTTCTGGTTGTGATATCTCGGCTTTTTCTATCTGATTTTAATCACAGTTTAAAGTAATTCCATTGCTATTGCTTAAAATCTGAAACAAATCCCCCCTTCTGGTTTTCCGACAAATCGCACCCTGCTGATATCACAACATTAAGAGGAGGACCAGGCCAAAATCATCAACAGTCCACCGGGCAAATTCCCCATATGCCTTATGACCAGTCCAGCCATGAGCATGAGTCAGAGTGTTAGTTAGGGCAGTGGTTCCCAACCTTTTTCCTTCAGGGACCCACGTATTTACCATTGTAAGCTTTGGTGACCCAACCGCGCGAGCGCCTGCACGACAGGGAGTCACATGATACCCTCTGTTTCCTGCGAAAACTCATTTTAGTTATTTTATTCCTTTATTGGTCTTTGGTCAAATATAGCATAAATGTTTACATTTACATTTTGTTGCTTCTATGCATACATTATTTAAATAAATGCTTTGTCATTTACATTTATTCAACTTCGGCTATTTAAGGTATTTAAAAAATAAGGTATTTAAAATTAAACCCCTTAAAATCAAGAATGCTTGGCGACCCTCTGTGATTCTTTGGCGACCCATAGGTTGGGTCCCGACCCATAGGTTGGGAACCACTGAGTTAGGGGACTGGTAAAGTCAAGGCAGGGAGTGGGAGTGAGAGTCCATTGGGTCCCTGAGGGCATTAGAACTAACATCAGCAGGGTAGACATGGGAGAAGAGGGGTGAAATTTGGCCTGTGGGCAAGAAGGAAGGCTTGGTCTGGGTGAGGTGTGTGTGTGTGTGTGTGTGTGTGTGTGTGTGTGTGTGTGTGTGTGTGTGTCTGTGTGTCTGTGTGTCTGTGTGTCTGTGTGTCTGTGCAGGGATGCCGACAGGGGGGGACAAAGGGGTCAGTTGTCCCGGGCCCAGGTGCTCATTACATTATATGTATTGAGTGGGGGGCCTTTCACATCACTTTGTGTGTGTGTGTGTGTGTGTGTGTGTGTGTGTGTGTGTGTGTGTGTGTGTGTTTCTGTGTGTATGTGTGTGATTGCGTGCGTGTGTGTGTGTGATTGCGTGCGTGTGTGTGTTGAGATCCATAATTCATACAGGTGTGTCGGTTCCCCGGCGACTGAGCAGCATGAAATATTTAACACAGAGTACAAGTCAGTTCTCCCCCTCCCCCCCTCTCTCTCTCTCTCTCACACACACACACACACACACACACACACACACACACACACACACACACACACACACACACACACACACACACACACACACACACACACACACACACACACACACACACACACACACAAACACACTCTACACACATTTATTTTCTCTTTCAGTTTTTTTGACCAACCTGGTCCACAGGTTGTTACCCGTTCCACATTTTTTACTTTGTCTTCTTTTAATTGTTATCATTGTTTTGAGTTACTGTATATTGCCTGGTAACAGTGCCCAATTTCAGCATATTTATTTATGTATTTATTTATTTCATTTCGATCATTGACCTCCAAGAGCTTTTTTTATAGTTTGCTTTGTTTATACCACATCAAATGTTATAAAAAGTGAGAAGGAGGGAGATATGTGCCTGCTGATGTGAATGTGTGAGACTTGAGTTTTTAATTAAAAATGTGGTTTTGTTAGAGCTGAATGAACACATGCTAATGCAAGCTGAGGATCTTGGCTTTAAATGCAACACATTTCATTTTTTATGTGCCTCGGAGACTGAGATATTCATGGATTTTATAGGCTGAGGGCACCTTTTTCCAAAAAAGAGCTTAAGCATTTAGTAGACTTTTTTGCAGGTTCCTTAGGCCCTTGGTACGCTTGCTGCGAGCCTTAAATTACCCATGCAACCATGAGCGACCGACTACACATACGGTACAGTACTTGCTTTAGAGCAGGGGTACTCAATTAAAAGACCCAGAGGGCCAGTTTTTCCCAAATTCCCCCAAATAAAGGGTCGGGCCGGGCCGACACGAAACACCCCCACCCCCCGCCAAAATAATAATAATAATAATAATAACAATAATAATAATAATTTAAAAAAATGATAAGGCCTTTGTAAGCACAAAACACACGCACTCACACACACAGCAGATATTTGGTTTCCAGTGACAGGATGGGAGAACATTTCTCTCATACAGGGCCTGCATTTTTCTGGAGCACTGTGGGGTGAGGTGCCTGCCTTGCTCTCATTGCCACCCTTCAGTATTTTTTTAAATGACATGAGATTATCTGTTAGCCTATATTTGCAGACTCGATTCATAAAAAAATATTTCTTAGTGAGAAAACCATTAAGCCTGAAGATAAACTTTTCAAACAAATGTTGCTTATTATAACTTTGTTTATGCAGCTCTGGCATGCATAACAGTGGCGGTTTTGGGGGGTATGATGTTGGTAAGCACAAATTCTGTAACCAAGCCAAACTAGTGGGGTCTCCCCCAGATGAGATTTTTAAAAAATAAAAACGCTCCTAAATTGTGAATTTTGACCTCCCTAGGCTACTAAGTCATTCTACCACGTTGCATTTGACATCCTTCACTCCACGACTTGAAAATACAATCCAAATGTTCGCGTTGCATCTTACAGCAATGCATTGAACAGAAAAACACATCACTGACGGTCATCATTCCAGAAAGGGTTCTTATTCTTACTATGTAGAACTAATAGAAATGAAGTCAAGAGTGGCCACCAGCATGCCGTTGCGACCAGGGTACACTCACTGTAGCCTACACGAGAGCTGCTAAAAACTTGCGTAGGCCTGCCGTTAACTTGAAAACAGGCTACGGGAAAGACAGACACCAGCCCTTCTGAACAATTGTGAAGTGAACCCATGTATGAGCGAGTGAACCCGTTCCTAAGCCGCAAGCTTCATCAACAACCAAACATGTTACAGCGGACAAATATAACCTTACCTTAAAATGCTGTCTTGACCGCAGAAATCCCAAACTTTCACTTAATCCACAGGTTTTCGAAATTATTATCCACGTTCCCGTTTGTAATCCATGTCAAGAAAAGCATTTTGTGCTGCCGTTTAGCTATTCTCTTCAACTAACTGACGGTGTGTGGTTCATGTTATCTGCATTCATTCGTTTCTTCTTGATATGTCCCAAAGTTCTACTCCATGATTTGTCCACATCCAAAACACAAACGTTTCTTTAAAACTTTGATTGCAGTTCAAATGTGTTGTCAGTCTTCGAGATTATCATAAAAGCAACTGGCTTCAGTAAAAAATGTAAACATCACGTCTGCCTGAGCTCTACTTCCTGAATCCAATGTAAACGTAAGGTGTCAGATCGAGTTATGATTCATCAACTCATCTGTCAATCATATTTTCCGGTGCGCTATTGGTATGAGCACAATCAAAATGTGCTTCAAAACGTGGCGGGGCATCGGCGGAAAGCCAATTAAAAAACAGATTCTCTGCCATTGACTCCAAGTCATTTAGAATTTGTGCTTCATTTGCTGTAGTAACGTGTTTCACCATCGCTGTTAAACAGTGTTTCTCGATAGCCACTGTGGTGTCGCTGTTTAACCAGTTTTATAAGAACCGCCAGTAGCAGACAACACAGACAGCTGAATCACGTCAACAGGATGAAGGGTTTAAATTTGGATGTCGCGTTTGTCGCTTTTATATTGGTAAGCCGTGCTTCAAGTGCTTACATTAAGAACCACCTCTGATGCATAATGAGAATCAGATGCAATAATGGACCCAACAAAGAGGAGGACACATAGATAGGAGGACACCTCTGCCAAGAAGAAAATGGCACATTTGATGCAATGTTGATTCAATGCAACAGCCAATAATAAATCGTCAAGTGGCTCATAACTTTTTTGTAGTCTTATGAGGGTATTAGCATTCCAAACAAACTATTTGGGGGCTGTTTAAAAGTGTGAAAAGTTTATCAAGCAAATCGTTTTTAAGTAGGCTACCACTAGTTAGCTGCCAGCAGAGCTCAAACACAATTTGCCTTCATTTGTGTTAGCAACTAGCTACAGCTACTGCTAAACCAATTCGAAGTCCTAACACACTGTTTGCAATCAAATGTGGACCATTACTTTCAAAAACGAGGCATAGAGAACTTTGTAAATAATTTATTTACAGTCTCTGATACAGTCCTTCCCTTGTAGTCTACCTCACAACCACCCTCGTAGGTGCTTCTGATCTGTCCGGAGCCTGTCCTGCAGTGACTGGCAAAGAAAGAGGGAGAAACTAGCTTAGGGGGCGGGGCACGGCACGTTTCTTCCTAGCGTCTGTAGCGCTTTTTCAAAATAAGAGCCGACATCGTGATCGGACCCTTTTTTAAAATTTTTCAACAATTATTCGAGAGCCAAAAATAGATGCTATTCGAGTATGGGGGCTTTAGAGGAACAAAACCAATACGCACAATTCTGGCTGTATCATCCAGGGAGGAGAGAGCGATCCGGAAACTCGAAACAGAGAGTAAAATAAAACAAAAAAAAGGATTCCCAGCATTCCCTTGACGAGGAGGAGACGATACTGTTACTGCTCCTACATTTACATACTCCTTTATTTAAAGGGACACTGTGTGAGATTTTTAGTTCTTTATTTCCAGAATTCATGCTGCCCATTCACTAATGTTACCTTTTTCATGAATACTTACCACCACCATCAAATTCTAAGCATTCATTATGACTGAAAAAATTGCACTTTTCATACATAAAAAGGGGGATCTTCTCCATGGTCCGCCATTTTGAATTTCCTAAAATAGCCATTTTTAGCTGCAAAAATGACTGTAATTGGACCATACTAGAAAATATTTGTTTATTACTTAGTAAACTTTCAAGTAAAGATCAAATTTGGCCATAGGCAGCCCAGTTTCAATGAGCAGCATAGTTGCAGTACCTTTTTTGACCATTTCCTGCACAGTGTCCCTTTAAGTATGAGCAAACAAATGTTTGTAATTTCGAACAAGCTCAATGAGACACTCTTCCCACCATCGTAATTTTCTGCAGTGTGATCATGCTGGACAACACGCTGGGCATCATATTCACTGTGGCCCCTGATAATAATGTAATGCATGTACTATACTCTGTGTATCTTTTGGTGTCCCTATTTTTAGTGTGAACACGCTGGACAACACGCTCATGTCCACTGTGGCCCCTACCGCTGGTCACTGTTATGTATCATGCTTGTCTAATGTCATGAAGAAATACTCATACCTTATGTTTTTGTTCTTTTGCGCCAATACACTGGACAACACGCTGGTCATCTTGTCCACTGTGGCCCCAGACGCTGGTCACTACTATGTATCACGCTTGTCTCATGTCATGTAACAATACTCATGTCTTGTGTTTTTGTTCTCTTGTGCCAATACACTGGACAACACGCTGGTCATCTTGTCCACTGTGGCCCCAGACGCTGGTCACTACTATGTATCACGCTTGTCTCATGTCATGTAACAATACTCATGTCTTGTGTTTTTGTTCTCTTGCGCCAATACACTGGACAACACGCTGGTCATCATGTCCACTGTGGCCCCAGACGCTGGTCACTGTTATGTATCACGCTTGTCTCATGTCATGAAACAATACTCATATCTTGTGTTTTTGTTCTCTTGTGCCAATACGCTGGACAACACGCTGGTCATCTTGTCCACCATGGCCCCCCGACGCTGGTCGCTACAACACGCTACAACGCTACAAGGCTGTGGAGGCATGCTGGTTAGATTAGTGTAGTGAGTAGTGTGACGGAGGTGTTCCCGCGCAGTTCGTGCCCCTCG
>NC_085873.1:44727534-44732534 GCF_034702125.1 Engraulis encrasicolus | reverse complement strand
AGAAATCGTCTAGATAAAATAAGGATGATACTGTTTTCAGATGTGATAAAAACTGGATATGGTTTTAGGTTTGAATATTTGCCTTTAATCTGGAAAAACATAGCTGTGGCAACATTGTGATGTTTAAATACCTAAAAATGTCAAAAAAAAACCATCAGCCCATTTTAGCTGAACATGTTAAGGTAAAAATGGGCCGCCCCTTTAAGGCCGTTTTTTCCTATGCGAATTACCATTCATATTTTCTACAAAAACAATGTGATCATTATTGATGATGGAGTTGTCAGGGGAGCTCTTTTAATGAAGTTGTGATATCTTTTTGGATACAGATGTTTTTGAAAACAAAAAAAATGAAAAATACTAAAATCATCACTAATTTTGTTTTCTTGTGTGCAATTCTTAATTTTACCATTGGAACGAATAGATGGCCTATTTTACCTGAATAGGTGGCCCATCTTACCTGAATGCATTTTTTCCATCCAGGATGACACACCTGTCACTAAAACTAAATACTAAATGTATAATTTTTACATTAATCACCTTGTTTTTCTGTCATGAAGTGGAAGATGATGAGTCACTTCATGCAATCAAACTAAACTTTGGGTAATGTATTGATGTTCTTCTTCAGATTTCATCAGTCTTTCTGAATTTGCCAAAAGTGGCCCAATATACCTGAATGCACCCTATGATGTGTTACATCTGTTTTCCAAATCCCTTATTCCTATCGATTGCTGTATACCATTTACTGTATCTTGTCTGTGTGTCACAGCTGGTGTGTGTGTGTGTGTGTGTGTGTGTGCGTGTGCGTGTGTGTGTGCGTGTGCGTGTGCGCGTGTGCGTGTGCGTGTCTGTGTGTCTGTGTGTCTGTCTGTGTCTGTCTGTGCCTGTCTGTTTGAGGTTTTGGGCGTCTGTGAATGTGTTTAAGTTTTTGGAAGTGGGTGTGTATTTAAGTATGTCTGTCATTACATTAGATTTTGCCAATCAGGTGCAGTTGACTTTTGATATGCTAACTCAGTTCAGTCTAAGCTCTACTATGTAATTATGAGAGTAGGCCATTACGTGCCTATATATTCTCTAAATTACAGTCTTCTTTATAAATTATGCCGCACCGCATAAAACAGCCACTTTTCCCCTTGCTATTAATCTAATGCAATGTGTAGGCACAGATTGCTTTATCTTTTAGCTTTTTATATGGTCATTTTATGTCTTTTTATATCGCTCCTTTAAACAGCTATTCATTAAATCAGTATAAGATCGCATTTAGTGAGTAAATGGATACTTGTATGACCTTGAGGAAGGCTTACTCCTGCCTTAGGACTTGGCACTGAGTGAGATAATGTGAGTGTGTGTGTGTGTGTGTGTGTGTGTGTGTGTGTGTGTGTGTGTGTGTGTGTGTGTGTGTGTGTGTGTGTGTGTGTGTGTGTGTGTGTGTGTGTGTGTGTGAGAGAGAGAGAGAGATAGAGATAGAGAGACAGAGAGAGAGAGAAAAAGAAAGAGACTGAGAGATAGGGAGAGAGAGAGAGAGGGGGAGAGATAGAGATAGAGATAGAGATTGATCCAACCTTTCGCTCTCCATGTGAACTGGGAACCATTTTAGTCACAGTCGTAGATATACTTCATTACATACTAATCTCAAGTAAATTACAATATTCGCAAGATAAACACAATAACTCATATAATGTCTCTTCTGAAACTTTTTTCCAAGCACTATCCATTTTCAAAAAATAACCAAGCGTTAATTACACTGATGCTATGCTAAAATTAAATAAAGAAGAGGGAGAGGGGAAAATTGCACTTGTGGCTTTTTTTAAAATAGCAACAAAGTTCTTCTATCATTTCTTTCCATTCTATTGTGTCACCACTTCCTACATCAGCTCTACCTCTGCTTCTTCTACAACAGTTTTAGTCGTAGTCGTAGATACTGTAGCCCAGTGTTTCTCAACCAGGGTGCCTGGGCACCCTGGGGTGCCACAGGGCCCCCTCAGGGGTGCCGTGGAAACGTGGTTGAGAAATAAATGATGTCATATAATACATATTTGTCTAAATTAATAAGGTATTGCTTAGTCAGTAGAGTCTTTCATCTGCCATTTACGCACAATATAGTAAATTTAGGTCGCCCCAGTAAGCTGCAACTTCGAAAGTAGGTTGTGTGACGTCTCCAAATGTGTTACTTTTTTAAGCTTTTGTGGAATCCGATGCGATGCCATGTTACAGCTTGTTGGTTTGGGGCGCCTTTAAATTTTTCAGGAATTGAAAGGGTGCCTAGCCTAAAAACAGGTTGAGAAACACTGCTGTAGCCTACTGTATTAAATACTAATCCTCAGTCTCTTCGGAAACTTTTTACCAAGCACTATCCGTCATCGTCAAGTCAAGCCAAGTCAGCTTTTATTGTCAGTTTCTTCATATGCACTGGTCATACAAGGAAATTTAAATTACGTTTCTCTCTCTTTACATTAGGGACATAGACATTCACAGGACTGACATTTACAGACTGACATCAAAGTGCAAGGCAGGACAAGTAACAAGAGCCGCCATTGCTGAGGAAAGAATGGTCCATGCAGGTCTATGGGAGTGATGTAGCTCTCTTATTAGACGACTCTGCTTCTATGTATACTAATGAGGACATCAGCATGCCCATTAAGCCCCGATATTGAATATGTGTCTCTGGGTCTCATGCTAATATCTCGCTGATATGCTAATTATAGTGTTAATTAATACACAAATTGGGTGTGATATTAATAGTAATTAGGAGATAAATTGAGGCTTTCTGCCCATTAGCTCTACTTCATACTGTATCCTGATTAGATCATTAGCATTTGCATTAATAAGTCATCAACATGCAATGTATGCATTTCATCATCATCATCATCATCATCATCATCACCGTCATCGTCATGGTCTTCTTCTTATTATTTTCCTCCTCCTCCTCATTCTTCTTCTTTTCCCTCCTACTTTTTTTCTTCTTCTTCCTCTTCCTCTTCCTCTTCTTCTTCTTCTTCTTCTTCTTCTTCTTCTTCTTCTTCTTCTTCTTCTTCTTCTTCTTCTTCTTCTTCTTCTTCTTCTTTGTCTTCCTCACAAAATACAAACACAAATCCCTATTTCACATTTTGAAGTCATCTTGACTGTTCTCTCGCACCAAAACCAAGAGTGATGTGCAGTGGTGAAAGTGACGGATTGGCAGACATCATTCAAAACCTACTGTAGCTTCACTGTGAAATGAACTTGTCAATAGGACAATTTCAGGGCCAGGAGAGGGACTGGCTGACAATGATAATTGGTAAGAAAGAGTAAAGGAAGGGGTCTGACATATCTTATATTTTATAACTTTATTTTAGGTTGTATAAGTTTTAAGGACAGCTGTACTCTATTGGCCGGGAGGTAACTGAATGACTGAATAATGACGCATAACTCTCTGTCTGGCAGAACCATTAGTTCCTTCACCTTTTCAGAGGGTACATAAAGTACTCTGCTCTTAACAGAAATTCTGACTGAGATTGGACAGGCTTGCTCATGATTTGAATGTAAACTATTCCAACCCAAACCTGAATTGAAGATTGACAGCTTTTTAAAATGAAGTTTTTAAGTTTCTGTGTGTGTGTGTGCATGACCATGTGTATGTGTGTAGGTGAGTACATGCATATATGCATGTAGGTATTGAACGGGTATACAGTATATCACGAAAGTGAATACATCCCGCACAGTTTTTGCAGATTTGCGAGTATACCTTTTCATAGGAAGGCGATACAGAAATTTCACTTTGACACAATGATTAGTGACATGGTTCCAGTGATCCATATCCTTGGTCTGTTCATCTCTCTTGAGACCAAGATAAACAAATACAACATAGCCCCTTCTCTACCGGATTTTAATCTGGGGTGTACTCACTTTTGTGAGTACATGTTCAAACATTAATGGCTGTATTTTGTTTTTTTCTGAGTGAACAACAAATTTAAGCGGTTAAATATGTTGTTAAAAGGTCACTAATCATTGTGTCAAAGTTAAATTTCTGTAATGCTTTCCTATAAAAAGATATACTCAAAAATCTGCAAAAACTGTGAGGGGTGTATTCACTTTTGTGATATACTGTACATCATTCAAACTATGTATTGCAATGAAATCTCCCATGTATAAGGGTCAGTGATGTTTCAGCAGTAGCAAACGGCCATGGCCGTAACTACCATGGAGGACACAGAGGTCATCTGTATTTTTTTCAGAAATGTAAAATGTATCTATGATGAAAATAGATATACTGTATGATCAACAATGATAAAATCAGTCTGAATATGCCACTCCCATTCACCCTCAAGGCAGTGATTGATGAAAACAAAGTGTTTGAAGCATTCTAAATGTACAGTATGCGGTAGGCCTCCAGCACGCCATATTTGACCTCGGTAGGCTATTTAGAAATACCATATATCATGTGGTTGTTTTCTGGACTGAAGGGTAACAGAACATTGATAGGGCGTAACACGATACTGCCTTCTTGCATCACGATACAGTATTGTGACTCTGCATATCATGATTTCTCGATTCGATACAATATCGTTACAGCCCTAACACATACAGTAATAATAATCCTTAAAAAAGAGAAAAGATTAATGCAGTGACTCATACACTTCAGAGTCATACAGTACACTGAGATTGTCAGACCTGTTTGTTTGTTTGTTTTACGCTTTCACTCAAACTCTCACCATATGCTTCCTAATCCTTAAAGCAACTCGAGCGAGACAATACAATATATGCATACTGCTAATCTATGTGAGAGAAAGGCAAATGACAGCAGCAGAGGTTTGAGCTATCGCCATACGGCAACTTTTCTTCAACACTCCCTCTCTCCCTCTTTTCTTCTTCCTCCTCCTTTTTCTCTGTCTCACTCTATCCTCCTCTACCCGTCTGTTTCCTCCTCCTCTTCTCCGTCTGCTCCTCTCCGTCTGCTCACTCATCAATTCCTCCTCAGATCCCCCTTTATGTCCCCTCCAGGGTTGCCAGCTGACCTAATGCTA
>NC_085873.1:44724643-44727434 GCF_034702125.1 Engraulis encrasicolus | reverse complement strand
TCCAGCCCAAAAAATTCTCAAAACCCGCCTGGAAGCACTAAATCTTGCCCAATTCTATTGATTTCTATGGCCAAAAATAATTTATATAAATATAAATATATATATAGTTATATAAATACTTTTTTCCCCGCACACGGCCATCCTAAGCAACCCAATTGGGCGGGAAACCGCCCAATCTGGCAACACTGTCCAGGGGTGTCAGCTGACCTAATGCTATACAGGGGCACAGTAGGGCACCACCGAGAGATAGCAAAAAAAGTGCAGTTATTTATTTTTAAAACCTTGTAAATTAATTATGTTGTGCGTGTGTGCTATTTTGTGCGGATCCTAGATTACTCCGTATGCTGAACTTGAGCTAAATTCCAAGGTAGCAAGGTTGGTTTGTTTTTGTTGTAAAACTTGTACTGTGGCACAGCAAATAAATACCCAGGCAGGTGCATGGAGGTAGTAAAAGAACTGGAGAGAGTGGGAAATGCTAAGCTAGTGAATTCAGCCAAAATTGAACACATTTTTCAGCTTCAAAGATGGAGTCGTTTCCGCCGACAGTTTACTCATCCAATTACGTGCCAAGTTATTGTCTGACTTACGGTTAATCAGAAAGCTATATGGAAGACGGGCATTGGATGCATGGAGGTGCCCAACCACAGACCTGAAAAGGTTGTGCACCCACCAATCATCATAACCGAAGTGGAGTGAAGTGGATGTCGGAAATGCGAAGATGGTGACTTGCTAATCGGCGAAGCTAACCAGCCAAATCCTGCCCCCCTGGGCCGGTGCCCCTGTAAAATAGGTCTGGTGACACCCCTGATCCCCTCTCTCTCTGTACCCTTTGTGAAAGTGACAGCCCACCTGGGAAACTCCAGCTCCCATTGTTATTGTGAGACAGCACTCCACAGCACAAAAGTGCACACTGCACACAACAAAATTGTATTTATGCCTCAACCGTGCAAGGGGGCAGCCCCCAATTCCACCCAGAGATAGCAGTGTGATGGGATGGTACCATGCTCAGGATACTTCAGTCATGGAGGAGAGCACTGGTTAATTACCACCCCCCACCAACCTGGCGGGTCAAGAGTCGAACTGGCAACCTTTGGGCTACAAGTCTGACACCCTCACTGCTTATCCTTGACTGCCTTTCTATGGGCCTATCGCAACTTGTCAATGAAGGAAATGGTCTGTCAATTCGTTTTTGTTTCCATCTATCTGTCTTTCTCTGTCTGGGTGTTGGTTTATCTTTCAATTTCTCGGTTTTTATGTTTGTTTCTGTCTGTCTGTCTCTTAACCTCTATCTCTTTTTCTTTTCTCCCGTCATTATCACTCAGTAATTCAATCAGCTAACAATCAGCGTTCATCTGTGTTCTGCAAAAGTGGCTTTGTTGTTATAAATCTGTTGATCTGCCTCCTTATTTATGAGTTTGCTGTTGTGCAGAGGTCTAATCCTTCTTTCTTCCCTCCTTTCTCTCGTCTTCCATCAGCTGCGCTCATTCCATCACAGTCTGTTTATCTCCACTACTGCCTCATCCCTCTGCTCACACACACTCACACACACACACACATGCACACAGACGCAGACACGCAGGCACGCACACACACACACACAAACACACACACACAGGCACACACGCACACTCATGTGCATGCACGCATAACTGGACGCACACACATGCATGCAGGCACGCTCACACACGCACACTTACGCATGCACACACAAACACAGGCAGGCACGCACAGACACACAAACACACACATGTACACACACAAAACACACAGTCTTTCTCTCTCTCTCTCTCTCTCTCTCTCTCTATCTCTCTCTCTCTCTCTCTCTCTCTCTCTCTCTCTCTCTCTCTCTCTCTCTCTCTCTCTTCATTCCTTTCTGTCTGTTCGGGATGCTCCACACTTGCTCTCATTTCCTCTTCAGCACACTCAACCATCTATCACATCTAACACCAGCATCCGTCTGTCTCTGTCCCTCTATCCCTCTCTCTTTCTCTCTCTCAACCTCACCCTATCTCTCTCTCTCTCTCTCTCTCTCTCTCTCTCCGTCTCCCTCTCTGTTTCTCTCTCTCTCTCTCTCCCTCTCTCTCTCTCTCTCTCTCTCTCTCTCTCTCTCTCTCTCTCCACTCTCCTCTCTCTCTCTCTCTCTCTCTCTCTCTCTCTCTCTCTCTCTCTCTCTCTCTCTCTCTCTCTGTCTCGCTCACTCTCTCTCTGTCTCTCGCTCTCTCTGTTTCTCTCTATCTCTCGCTGTCTCTATCTCTCTCTCTGTTTCTCTATATCTCTCTCTCTGTTTCTTCCTCTCTCTGTGTCTTTCTCTCTCTCTTTCTCTCTGTCTCTCTCTCTCTCTCTCTCTCTCTCTCTCTCTCTCTCTAACGAATGTGTTCTGCTATTTCGTTCATCTATTTTGTCTCTCTGCTGCATCTATCCATCAGTAGCAGTTGCAGTTTCCTCTGAGCTGCCCCAGAGAATTATTTATGCCCGCCTCTCCTCCATCAATCCCTCTCTTTTTCTCTATTCCTTCTCTCCCCCTGCTCCCTCTATTTCAACATCACTCATTGTTGCCACCTTTCACACTTTCTCTCTGCCTTCTATTCATTCTTGTCTGACTCGATCTAATTCTCTCGTTTTTTGTTGTCGCCCTCCCTCTCTCCTTCCGTTCTTTTTCTTGTTTCCCCCCCTCCTTTTCTCTTTTCTCTTTTTCTCTCGTTTTTCTGTCTTTCCAGCCATCTTGCCATCAAATACTTCATTCTCAGCCCTCGAGATTCCAATCTTTGTTGTCGTGACAACACCATTGTGT